>NW_021604665.1:4006942-4044900 GCF_004785775.1 Grammomys surdaster | reverse complement strand
AGCCACAGCCACAGCCACAGCCACAGCCACAGCCACAGCCACAGCCAAGAGCAAATAGAATAAATGCATTCTTGTTTGCTGCTCAGCTATCCCTCTCTACTCTTAACCAATTCAGAGCCCCAGCCAGTGGTTGGTATTGTCCACATGGGCTAGGTCTTACTAGATCCATTAACAATCAAGAACACTCTCTACAGACATGTCTATGGGCCAGACTAATCTAACCAGTTCCTCAATTGAGACTTAGCTTCATATGAGCCTGACTCTGATCCTGGTCTTCATTTCAACACTGACACTACCCTTACCCCTTTTCCTAGACCAACATTGACCTTAAAGTTTACCTGCTTTTGATAGTCTATTGACAGTCTAATCATGACCTAGATCTTTTCTGACCTTGACATCGATGTGAACCTTGACCTAGACCATGATCCTTATTATGACTGTGAACTTAAGTGACTAGCACTCTTAAATATGAATGTGGATTTTTTTCTACTTTTATTTCTTTTTCTTTGAGATGGGTTTCTCTACAATGCCCAAGCTAGTCTTGAACTCTTATCCCTAATTTTCTGTGTCCTGAATAGCTGGTATTAGAGGTGCATACCACTGAATTTGGTTTTAAAACTGATTTTCAACTTCACAGTAACTAAAACCACTCTCATGTTGTTCCTGACCCTTCCCTATTCTTCACCGTGACAGTGAAACTTAAATTTACCCCAAGTCTGATTCTGATTCTGATTTTTCACGTATCTGATATTTGCAATGACCCTGGTTTTAATTAGGTCCTGTACTTGACACTCAAGCTGACTGACTCTGATTGTGATCACTACAGATCTCAGCAATGATGCCAACATCACTCTTACACTACCTCACTCTTAACTAGACCTTTCTCTCACACTGAAACTGATTATAACTCTCACTTACAAAAAGCACACATTGACCGTTCATATTTAAACCAACCTGTCCTCTGCCTTCCACCCAGAATCTTCTATCAATGACACCCCCACATTCTCTCTTTGTTCTTTGTCATAACATTCAATCACTACCTAAGATGGACGCCACACACCATCCATATCTTACTTGATCTTCTCTGAGAGTGGCTTCACAATGACTCTGAGATTAAATCAACTCCTCAACCTCAGCTGACTTCTCATCCTGACACTAACCATAGTCTCATTGCTTCGCTCTGATTTTGACCCTAACCTTGTTGCTGCCCATCACATGCCTCTTCTTACCTTGCTTATCCCTGCCCTGACTGGGACTCTTATTTTGATACTGATGCATACATCACCCTTAGTCCTGTCCTTGATCCTGACCCTTATTGTTATCCTAGGGTCACTACTAGTAGACACTAGCTTTAACACTGACCTGAATCTTGGCTCTGACTCTGACCTGAACTCTACCTATACTTAGCTTGAATCTAATATTTCCTTTCCTTGTGAAATTGACCCTAACCGTAATCAGAGCCCAGTGCTGATGTGAAACTATTATATCAGCATGATCCAGTACCTTATGTTGAACATTGCCATAAGAACATTAAATCTGAACATGGGATCTCTTACAGACATGGTCTGGCTTCATCTAGCTTTCTTAGAACACTCTGTGGGACTTAGTGTGATATGTAAATCTCATTAGATTTATATATAAATCTCACTAGATTTATATATCACTCTAGTCAGGCTGACACTTGTACTGCGTGCTTGTAAACATGTTGTTCTGATTTGTGTCAACATGGTCTACTCCAAAGCAAAATCGTCAGTTGAGAAAAATTCGTGATTCTCATCGAGTTGCCTCAGATAAGACTAGGCTCGAATCCACTAATTCTAGTAGTTATTAAGAATTGACTTCAGGGATTGACATCTAAATCTGAGCTTGACTCCATCTTTACTCTTGATTATTTACCTTTGTACAATTTTTAATTTTATTCATTTTGACTATAATAAGAAATTCCTGTCAGGAACAAAGAATAAATGTATATTGGTTTCATACACACACACACATCTTAGATTACCTTTGTCTTCTCCTCCATGGGAAGAAACCAAAATTAACATGAATGCAAGTTTCTATTTTTTGGGACTGTTCTCACATAAATCTTACACACACAAGTTTGAGCAAATGGAAAAAAAACATTCTAAGGGAAATCAGACATCAGATTCCCTTAAGCTGGATTTAATGGCAGTTGGAAAGCAAAACAACAACAGTAACAGCAGCAGCAGCAACAACAACAAAACTTTGGACTGCTTCTCAGTCAACTGAGAGAAATGTAAGCACAGGAAAGCTCGTCCATTTAAAAAGTATTTTTCTGGGAATATACTCTTTAATATACTTTACTTAGCCATGTGCCAGCCCTGCTGGTACTAAGTCTAACAGTCTTCTGACTGGAGAGTGAGGATGATTATAGGAAAGACGGAAAAGAAGACTCAGAGACAGAGGTTAGAAATTGGGAGGGCTGTCTAGTCAATACTGCGGCAGCCTCAAAGTTTAGTTCTCTTAGGCTTTATGTACTTTACAGTATCATTAGAAACAAAGACACAAGCTAACAGAAACAATTTGCTAAAATGTACACAGACATTCCTTCCCATCCCAAAAGCCTCTAATCTTTCCACCCAGGTCAATAGACTCTTCAGCCCCAAGCCTTGAGCCCCAAGTATACCTCCTCTTATCATTCCATGCCTCAGCAGGCCAGGAAATCTGCCAACAGTCCCCAACCTGCCTTGTCTCTGCCTGGCAGGCAAACTTTTTTTCTCTTTTTTTCCTCTGCTTCAGAGAAGTGACAAAACAGCTCCCAACACAGCAGCTAAGAGATGATCTTCCAGAGGACTCAGGCTTGATTCCCAGCACCCAAATGGTAGCTGACAACTACCTGTAACTCTAGTCTCAGAGAACCCAACACTCTCTTCTGGCCTCTTCAGGTACTGCACATATGCACTGTAGAGACATACATGAAGGCAAAACACCTGTACACATAAAATAAAAATTGAAATCTAAAAAAATTAATTAAGGTACATTCTTAGTAAACACATATAGATATCACTTTTCATAAGCCATAATTTAACTGACTCTTGTTTCTTAATATCATTGAATTCACAAAATATGCAAATATCTTTTGATCACAATACATGTATATTTGTGTTTGCCACCTCAAAATGTTGATAGGCAATAATGCTTCATGAAAAATAACTGACATGTTCGTGAACTCTCTGTCCTCTAGGTGTCACTTATGTCTACAGAAAAAGATCACTGAACTAGGAGCAATCACTCCTATCTGAGACAATAGTTAAAGCAGAGAGTTTATTATACTGGGTATAACAGAATTTCTATTGATTTTCTATTGATTTTTAAAGCTATTGCAGTTCATCTATAAGATAAACTTAATTTATTATTTACTAATAGTTAATTATTCTTTATAGCTAAGTTCAAAAACTTTAGGTTATCATTTAATCATCTGTCACATATACACAAGATACTCAATTATAGATTTGTCCCCTCAAACCCTTACTCCCTAAGTCTCCTAACAGAAGACAAACTTTATAATAGACTCTGACACTTTCATATTGAGACAGCTTTCAGTTCCCACTGCCGTGAGTTCTTCCATTTGACTAGCAATCCATCCAAAGCCATCTCCAGGTGTGCTCCTGGGAATCTGACCCAGTGCCTGGGGAAACTCATTCAGTCAACTGTATAGGAGCTGTGGGACCAACCTGGCCAAACTGTCATTGCCCCCTCCCCTTTAAAACATAAAATGATAGGAGACACATTCTTTTTTTTTAAGTTATTTTGATTTTAAATTACATGTATATGTATTTGTCTGAGTGTGAATGTGTGTACAGGTACCCATGGATTCCAGAAGATGACACTGGATCCCACGGAGCTGGGTTTGCTGGCAGTTGTGAGTGGATACTGAGAAACAAAGAGCAATACTCTCTCTTAGCCTTAACCACTGAGCTGTCTGCCCAGCCCCAGGGAGACACATTCTTACAACACGTAAGCTGAATGCTTTTAAGGTTCTCCAGACAATTGCCTCTTACTTCTAGAGAAGTGATTGATTACTCAGTGAAAGATACTTTTTAAATGCTTTTGTGGGGTTTTTTTTTGGGGGGGAGGGGTTGGTTTGGTTTGGTTTTGGTTTTTGAGACAAGTTTACTATTTAGTGTCCTGGAACTCATTCTGTAGGCAAGGCTAGCCTTAGACAATTCTGTTTCCCCAGTGCTGGGATCAGTGCTGTGTACAGTATTCCCAGCTTGAAAGACTATTACTGTAGGTATCAGTTGTACAAGCTCTAAGCTGCAGAAATACAAGTCTCTGATCCAGGCACTATAGTGAGAACTTTGCATGTCTGTCTTGTTTTTTGAGACGAGGTCTCACTTAGCCCAGGCTGGCATAGAACCTGTTGTGGAGCAGATGATCTTGAACCCCTGACTTCACACACTAGTACTACAGATGTGCACATCCATGTGCCTGCCTAGTCCTCAAGGTTTGTATTTTTCTGTGCATATGACTAAATTCCTACAAATACTACCTATTAATAAATCTTTTTACCACTGTATGGGTAAGTAATAAATGATTTGTTTTATGAGTAAGATAACTGTTATTTTGCTCATGAATATCTCCTTTTGTCACCAAATCACTGTTATTTCTTCATGCAAAATCCTCAACTATTCTTTTAAGTATATCCCAATTTTATATTTTTCTGTTTTTTACCATTACACAGCAAAGCTTAATTTAGTACCAGCAGGTGGAGACACTGAGAAAGAATATGCACATCCCAAGGGCCTGGCCAGGCACAAAAGCACTTATTTAAAGCAACAGGGGGTGGGAGGGAATCCAGCTTTTTGCGGAGGCCAGGATACTTCCTTCTTCTTTGGGAGAAAGGAGAGGAATGCAACTGATCTCCAGATAATCCCCAATTCACCACAAGCCACAGCAGCAGGGATTCCCAAGGCTGCCAGAAGTTCCATACAGAACATACAGAACAACAGTTTGGCAGCCAAGTACCTGGAGTAGTCCCTGCACACTCAAGGTTCCAGCTGGGCTCTCTTTTCTGCAAAGCACACACAACAGGGTTGAGGGATTGTAGTGTGTTTCCTAGCAACAGCAGGACTGTATCCTCTGATTCTGTGGAGGAGGTGCAATCACACAGTCGCCATAAGAATGGCACTCCTGCACACTGGCCAGAACGTTTTGAGGATCAGTGGGAGGGTAACACAACACACAAATATAATTGCAAATGTTTTAGGGTGCATTAAACTTGCAGGCCATTACTAGGTCACTGACTAAAAGGTGTGGTTAAAATGGGCAGGGAGATGTATTGCAGTGTTGTCCAGCCCCAAAGCAACAAAGAGGCAGGAAAGAGAAGCCCCAGGTAAATCTCAGGGGATTCAGCTACCTGCTCCTTTAGGAAAGGAAGTCTCCCACTTACAGCTTGAAAGTCCCAGAAACAGATAGGAAAACCGAAAGTACTGTTTGGAGACATGGGAATTCGAGAGGCTCTGCATGCTTCCTTACTCTTCTGTTTGATAGTGAGGGCTGCAGATGACGGCGACCCTAAGTTTCTGTGTCAAAATATGCAACGGTGGTACTAGTAAAGTGGACATCTGCATAATTAGAGGGACAAATGGGAACTTCCCTGGTTTCCACAAAGCCAAACCATCCCCTCCACTCTATAGCCAGATAGACTTAGCTCTCCAGGGAAGAGAAACTTCGGTGGCCCCTGGAAACAAATACAATAAACACAAAAGGCACTGTATGAAGTCCATTGGCTGGTGTTTAGAAGTGGGGCTTTTCATTCTCATTGGCGGCCCACTGTGGAGCTTTATCAAGACTCTGCCTGGCAAGTAGGACATCCTTCGGGTCACACTTCTGGCATGGAGATTTAAAATTAGGCTGCCAGTGTTCGTCTGATGCTTTATCTCTGCCTGATGCTGACAACTTGAAGAATTTTTTTTCAACTCCCACTTTAAGTGTTTTGGCATGGTTGCTCAGGCAACCCTGAGATCTAAGTATCATCCCAAACCGAATTAGGGACAATTTACTGACCATTAACAGTGTATTGATTCTGCAAGCCTTGTGGATATGGTCATAGGAGTGTCTATCTAGATTAAGATTGTTGTCTGAGCACAGTGGTAAAGATCTTGACTTTTCATGCAATATGTATGTTTTGTTTGGCTGGGTTTTCAAGATTGGACAGACCCTTGTGTTGAAATGAGCCAAGCTTGGTCTACTATGCTGTGATGATTACTATTGATTGGCAGTTTGACAGGATCGAGCATTACTGAAGGGAGCATCCTCTGGCCGTGTCTTTGAGGGAGTATCTAGATTAGGTTAGTTGAGGTAGGATGACTTACCCTAAATGTGGTGGCACTGATTCATCATCGGCTGGGGTCCTGGACTGAGTGAAAGGGACAGTCAATGGAGTATCAGCCTTTCTCTCCCTCTGCTTTCTGATACTGGGAGCAATATGACCAACTGCCTCATACTCGAGCCTTCATGCTTTCCTGTCAGTCTGTACTAACTTCAAACCATGAAACCAAATAAACCCTTGCTTGGGTTGCTTTTATCAACATTGCTTTTATAGCAATGTATGAAAGAGCTAATACCTACTCAAAAAAAAAAAAACCATAAAATTCCTCTCCCACCTCGTCCTGTGAACTGTCAATCCCCACAAAGATGATGGCATTAGTCTTCACAATTGACTTAATTTCTGTATTTTGAGGGTGAGCTACCTGTGATGGCATTTTAAGTATTGAACAAGAACATTTAGATCAAGGTTATCAATGGGACTTTCTAATGGGATGTCTGGACAGTGTGCAGGAGGCATCAGCATTGGTGACAAAAGGAAATGTCCATTGATTGTTGTGCTACCAGCCAAAAGGATGAGTCATTTTCACAAAAGGTCTCAATTCTGCCAGACATGATGGTGGTGCACACCTTTAATCCCAGCTCTTGGGAGGCAGAAGCAGGTGGATCTCTGTGAGTTTGAGGCCACCTAGATCTACATAGCAAATTCTAGGCCAGCTACTTAGTGAGATGCTATCTTAAAAAAGAAAAAGGAAAGCCCTATTCTAGTTTTACACTTTTTGTACAGTACTTATGCAATATATATATCAAAGGATATATTCTCTTTGTACGCATTAAGGCATTTTTGTATACATCTATAATATGTAAACATAAGTAATAATATACACTATAATGTTAACATATAGTTGTTAGTATTCTTAATAAACAGTATATGTCATGTTACATTTGTTATATTAATGAACTACACAGCTTTAAAAATACTTAACCAAAAGGTCAAACAGTATATCAGTAAACCTGTACTGAGAACAAAAATTATGTCAACTACTATCTTTAATTAAAGAAATTCTTTTCCTAGAGGACAGGAAATTTCAAACTCCCCAGTATATATATATACTCCCGAGCATTCATCTTATTAATTAAAAGCTCTGAAAAGGTCAGTCCAAATGCATATGTATTATGAGCCAAAGAGATTTCCATATTTTGTTAATTCGCTGGCATTTTAAGAGTAAAGACTGGATTAAGATTGTGTTTAGTTGCCTCTTTTTTGTGAGACTGTGCCTTTGATGTGTGACATGTCTAGGTGTACGTTGTTTGTCTCTGAGTAAGACTTTGAAAGGCAGGCCTGCCCTGGGCTCCGTAATACTATACAGTTTCTTCTCATTGCTGCTGCTTAGCTTCACTCCACTGTGCTCCGCTGGTTCAGCCTGCTTCTTGCATCAACTGGCTGGCTTCAACCACTGGCATTTGTCACTCATCTGAAGACTAGGAAGCCCAAGATCAAAGTCCCAGCAGAACTAGCATCCTTGTTTGCTGATGACTTAAAGGTTAGAGACACAGAAGGGAAATAAGCATTCTGCCTCCTCAGAGAAATTCTCTAGTCCTGTTCATTCTTACAGGCCCTGTCATCAGATCATAGGTTAGGACTCTAACGTAAGACTGGGAAGTGTGAATATTCTATCCTTGAAGGAAGAATATGCCCTTTAGATGGACATGTGCTGTCCTTACATTCATCTTTCTTCACTTCAAGAAGCAATAAGGAGTTTTGTTGTTGCTGTTGTTGATGATGATGTTTGAGACAGGCTCTCTCTACGCAGTTCTGACTGTTCTGGATCTCACTACGTGTACCAGGCTAGCCTTGAACTCACAGAGATCCTCTTGCCTCTGTCTCCAAGTGCTGGGGTTAAAGGTGCGCTCCACCAAGTCTGGCAGGAGTTCTTTTCGAGAAGCATGTTGGAATCTGAGCTTGTTTCTATTACCGTGGATCCCTCCAATGCCACCGCTCAGCCTCTCCATCCTTTGTGGCCCTCACTGTAAGGGTGAACCTTGGAGATAGATGACACACACAGTCTTCTGTGCTTATGCTCATGCTAGTTTAATCTAAGAAGCAGTGAGCTATTTGAGAGAATGTGTAAGACAGCTTGTTTGCATTGGTGCAGAGTTTCTCAACACTACATTTGTTTGCTCCAACCAAGATGCATATAGGATTGATATGATTGTAAACATCCCTCAGAAACTCACATTCATCTGAATTACATTTTCTTCCTCTGAGTCAGACCAAGTTAGAAAACTCTAAGCTCCGTATCGTTATATAGTGTCAGTTTAAAAAAAAAAAAGTATCTCTGAAAATTGTATCTCTGTAAACAGACTGAGAGAAATACAGAAGAAACGAGGCATTGGTCTTTCTCACACACACAAAAAATTCTTATTAACTGCCAGAATTAACTGAGAATATATCTGAGGCAAGTAAAAACAACAACAAAATATTCTTCTCAAGTATTTTTTTACTTTGATATATTCATGCAAATCAAAAGAATGTATTTGAAAACACAGAGTACAAGTGTAAGCCAGTTTGGAATTACATATACTTTTCAAAAGTGCATTTTTATTGTAAATTATAAGGAATATAGATTAAAATAAGACAAGTATACAACATTTCATGTTCTTGTTTTGTTTTGTTTTGTTTTCGATACGGGGTTTCTCTGTGTAGCCCTGGCTGTCCTGGAACTCGGTCTGTAGACCAGGCTGGCCTCGAACTCAGAAATCCACCTGCCTCTGCCTCCCAAGTGCTGGGATTAAGGGCGTGTGCCACCACCGCCCCGGCAACATTTCGTGTTCAAACTAAGTTTAGTTACGGTTAGGTTATTGTCAATAGAATCATTATAGGGGCTGGGTGGTGGTGGCGCACGCCCTTAATCCCAGCTCTTGGGAGGCAGAGGCAGGCGGATTTCTGAGTTCGAGAGTTCAAGGCCAGCCTGGTCTACAGAGTGAGTTCCAGGACAGCCAGGGCTACACAGAGAAACCCTGTCTTGAAAAAAAACAAAAAAACAAATAACAAACAACAACAAAAACAAAAAACAAAAACAAAAAACATTATAGGGTCAGGTTGAGAGTCAAGGTTATAAAGACAGCAAGATTTGGGGTCACACTGAGGAGCAGGTTTAAGGTAAATGGAGTCAGGTTGTATATTTTAGGGTCTGTGATGTGGGTCAGTGTGGTGGTTTAAATGAAAAATAGTCCCTCATAGGCTCATGTATTTAAATACTTGGTCCTCAGTTGGTAGCCCTGTTTGGGAAGGCTATAGAACCTCTAGGAGGTGTGGTCTTGCTGAAGGAACAATGTCCTTAGGGGTGGGCTGTGAGGGTTAATAGCCTTACCCACTTCCTGTTCATCTCTGCTTCCTGTGTGCGGTTGAGATGTGATTCACTAGTTTACTGCTCCTTCTGACATGCCTTCTCCACCACTGTGAACTCTGGAGCTTTACACCAAAATCAATTCTTTCTTCCACAAGTTGCTCTTGGTTATGGTATTCCAACACAATAATAGAAAAGGACTTAATACAGTTAATTTGGGGATCCATTTTAGAGTCAATATATGGAAGCATAAAAGCAGGGGTCATGCAAGGATCAATGGATGGGTGAAGTTCATGGTCAGAGTAAAGTTTAGGATCAGGATCAAGGTGAAAGTGATAACTTGGATATGGCAATGGTTGAGGCAGAAGAAAGGGGTGAAGATACAAGTTAGAATAAGAAATCCAACTGGGATTATAGGCTTTGTAAGATATGAACGAATTGAGGGGGAGGCTAGCATAGGTCATGATGTTGCACATGATCAGAGTGATTGTCAAGGTCAGATTGATTATCAAGGGTGAAGTAACAATTGATACGTGAGGAGATCAGATAGAGTGTCTGGGTGACATGAGGTCAGGGTCAGATTGCAGGTCCAAGTCGGCTCCAGCATCACAGACATGGGAAATGAAATGGTGAAGTTTGTTAAGAGGGTCACAGTGAGTATGAGAGTCAAGAAGGGGTTAGATTGTTGATTATAATCACTATCAGTTTGAGGAATACAGTAAGAGTGAACATGAAAGTTAAGATTCCTGACCAAGCCTAGGGTTTGGGTCCATGTAAGAGTGATGTCAAGATCATGTTCAGGAACATCGTGATGGTCATGGATAATGTACTAGCTAGCCTTTATGTCAGGCTAAAGTCGTTTGGGAAGAAGATTCAGGAAAGAGTGGTCAGACCAGCATCTTGGGGTAGTTTGTTATATAGAATAATTACAGAGGCCATGTCTTACAGGAGTATGCTCTACATTGACAAGAAGCTAACAGCTGCTTCACAATCTTCCATATAACTCTTCCAAACCACTACTTTAGCTCTTGAAATAATCACCAAAACACCATAGACTCATATGAAGTCAGTTAGAAGGACAAGGGAGATCTGTGTTTGTATTCCTTCAGTCTCCCCAGGGACATCCTTCAGGCCAACGTCCATGGTGGGTGGCAGCTTTCAACGGACACATTTAATTTTCTTTCTTTGGAACAAAGGATGACATGGCAGTTCTCTGGTCTTTCCTACTGATATTATCTCACTGCAGGCTGAAGGAAGACCTGGACGTGGCACATCTGGTTATAACATTAGATCTCTTCTCTCTTCCAATCACATTCTCTGTAAACCAGGAGAGCTGGATTTGATAGGTTTCTCACACTCTATGGGGACTTTTCAGGCATGAACCAAAACCTTTTAGGCCTTGTTTCTCTTCTGAAGACTCTATAGGACAATGTTTCTAGGTTGTTAAATTTTCACAGCCTTGGGGATCCAGAGATACATCAGAGAACCCAGGTTCCTTCCACAGAAACCAACTTAAAGGCTGTGGGGGTGGGGGGAGGCGATCAAGTGAGTGAGTTGTGTATACAGGCATCCTTGTAATCCCAGCACTGGGGCAGTGGAAGCAGGAGGATCCCTAGAACTTGTTGGCCAGCTAGCCTAGCCCATTTGGCAACTTCCAGGCCAGAGACCCTGTCTTAAACAAAAAGTGAAAGCTGCCCGAGAAAAGGCACCCGAGACTGTCTTTTGCTGCCCTCCCCGCAAAACACACATAAAATCTACGTCTCTAATGATGTCACACCTAATAATTTAGAACCTCCTTCCTGCCCCTTTGGGAATCACTGCAACTCCCGTATAGCAACCGAGATCAGGGAGCATCTGCACAGCTTTAGTTTTCCCCAGTTTGTAGGAAGAGCATAAGAGGGTTGTTTTGACATTTCATCAGATATTTAAAAAAAAAAAAAAACGACAATCCGAAATCTGTTCCTTTAAACGGTATCCTCCCCGTCCACGAAGACCCCAGAAAGCATTCTGAGGCTGTCATTTTCAGGCCTTCCTCACTTCCCCTTGGGAAAACTTGCTCTCAAATCATCAGAAGATATTGATTATCTGCACCATCACAAACACTGTTCTTTCTTTGTGTCCTGGCTGCCTGTGCTTGGTGTCAGTTCACAGATAAGGAAGGAGAGTGCTGTTAAGGATCTATTTATACTGTGTCCTTGAAAGCTGAGGCCTGGCTTCCTTAAGAGAAAAAGCCGTCAGGTATGGAGATGAGACACAAAGTGAATGGTCACCCCAGTGAGAACGGCAGCGCTGGATGCAGAGGCATGGGCCCGCTGTTGCTTTCCCAGGTGGGCTTGCACACTGCACAGCTAAAATCAAAGTCCACACAGAACAAAGGAAAAGAAACCAGAATTCTGGGGAAGGAAAGAGAAGTTTTCAGAAAACATGACAGAAAGTTATGTGTTGGGGGAGGGAGATGACAAGAAGGAAGGAGGGGAGGGGGGAGGGGGTGGGGACCAGAGAGAATACTAATATACCAAGGAAAGCCATAGACTTGGAGCCAGGGATGTTCATATAAAGCCTGGCTCCATATTTATTAGAAATTTGAGCTTGGTCTAGCTGCTCGATATCTCAGAATTTTGGTTTCCTGCTGCCTCGAGTGGGTATCATATATCCTTCTCCGCTAATCTCATCAGATTGCTATAAAAATCCAATTCAAGAATGGCCGTGGAAATACTTGCTAAGCTGAAAATACTGTACACAAACAAGGCCCTCGGTGTCTGCCACAGCTAGCCATCTTCTAAAGTTCTATCTGTGAGTCTACACATGTGCTCTACATAGAGAAAGCAGTCTACCTCATGGCAAACTTGTTAGCAACCTGCCATTTCTCTTCTGCAGAAGAGGAGACATAAATAGGGGTAATAATTCTCTGGAGGTCACTCAACTAGTTAGTGGACTTTGAACCAGGCTGGCCTAAATCCAGCAGCTAACTCTTTCCAGGATTTCCTGAGTCCAAATGTATACATAATGGCATTTCAATATTTACATGTAGCAAGATCTGCCTTCCAATGTTAAAGGGCATTGTGTTGGTGTGCCAGGTCTACCAACACCAGTACCAGAGACTGGGGGCTGGACATTTGAGAAGAAGATGGAAGTGGGGTGGTCTTTGGGGAAGGTATACTTCCTGGCTCTTTCTGTCTCACATGATTCTCCCCTGCCTTGGGGCCTCTTTTCCACAAATATATTAGTCTTCTTGGATTATAGCTCCACCATTATGACCACATTTGACCTTCATTGCTTTCCAGAGATGGCCATGCATGGGGCTAGCTCTTTCTACAAAGCGAAGGAGGACACAGGTTCAGCTCATATCAGGCATGTAATAGACAAATGTCCAAAAAATTAAAAACAAAAATCTTTGTCCCCTTTTTCTCCCCAGAAAGGCATTTCTGAAATTTTATCAGGTCAGTAATAGCTTCTGCAGAAAAAAAAAAATAATTAACTCTTTAGTCCTCCCTAGATGCTTGCTTTCCCATAATGCCAGGCACCACTTGGTTAATGGGAAGGTGCCAGGCTTCTGCAAAGCCTTTCACATGCTCCTTCTCCCTCTCGCCTGCTCAAGAGCACTCAGAAGTGAAGAGGGCTATCTCCCTTCCCTTCTTGCCAGGCAGTCATTCCTATTTATAGCTTTTGGTGCTGGCAGACCAAACGTTTTAAAACCACTTGCACCCTTTGTAAGTTTCCCTCCCTTTGCCTGGACTATTAAGAACTATTTATTTTTCCTGGTTCCCGTAGGTGGAGCAGGGTGTAAGAGGCACCAAACGGGGAAATGGCTTGCAGTATGCAAAACCTCAGTTCTTTTTTTGAGAAGGCTCTGAGGCCAGCGAATTGTACAATGTTTTGTATTCCTCACTGCCTTTAGTAAGCCCCCTTCATCTGTTTTGGAACCCAAAAAAAGTTTGATGTTGACTTTCTCCTTGAACCATACTCCACAAAGATGCTGATTAGTTTAAGGACAAAGAGGAAAAGGCCAGAAGGGTTTGTTGCCTGGATGCCAGGGGCCATTAAAGGGCTTCACCATTCATCTCTCTACTCCAGACACATGTGATAAATACCAACATCAGCCTATCTAACAGTGTCAGACTTCAGAACCCATGAACCGTATGCTCACGGCGCTGCTTTGTGCAAATAGATGCTCTACACATTGACTGGTACCTACTAGAGTGCTCTCTTGTCTCCCAACACATATATTAATAGTAAAATAGTGAGTAATACAAAGTCGCAGCCAGGCACGAAATACAAACTGTGGGTTCAGTTTGCACATGTAATGAAGGCTATTTGTAATCATAAAAAGAAGGATGAAAAACCCAGTAGCTAGAAATTCTTATGGAAGATAGAGAATAATGTTGGCATGTTACTGTTTTATAAATGGGTGGTTGAAGGAAAGAGACAAAGTTGAAGTTGATTCATTCTCAATAAGAACTGTAGGTTGGTTTCAGCCATGCAGAGAAATTAAATTCCTTGTCTTTGTGTCTATGAACTAAGTCAGACCCCGCATTTGCCCTCATATTGCTAACCTCACATTTTCTAGAAAACAAATATATTTTTAACTAGTCTGTGTTACAAGACTCTCTCCCTGGTTCCTACCACCAGGAACCAAATTGTGAACCTCCAAAGACACAGCAAAACTAATGATTGCTCTGTACATCAACAGATTCTGAGGAACAGAGAACATTTGAAAAAGTATTATCACTTTACCAATAGAGTAGATTTTTAGCGAGTTCATAGATCAGCCTAATATTTTTCCAAGTTTTGAATTTGTTTGATTTCACTAGAAAACTGCTTTAACTTTAAAATTTGAGACATTTTAAAGCACATACAATAGAGAAATCTGGCAAGCCTGCATGACATCTTCTAACAAACAACCATGTTAGCATTTTGTCAACGTTTCTCTCTTATTTCAAACACATCACAAAAATCATAGATAATACTGAACTTCTCACTGGACTTCTTGACAGCTCCATTATTTAGTCTGCCTCTCCAAAGTGGCCACCATTAAGAATTTGGAATGTATCTTTTAGTCACATATATGTGATTTCAAGTAGTTACATAAATATCTTACAATATCATCCTTCAACCTAATTTCTCGTTCTGCTTTAAGATTTTTAGAAAGCTTTCCTTCTGTGTCACATGCTGACATTTTTTTTGCAATATTTAATTTTTTAAAAAACAAACTACATTTCCTCTAATTAGCAAGAAAAGACATGTTCCTAGTTTAACAAGTCAAAATAACTGGAAGATGCAGCTTCTGGATAAGATCAACTGTAGAGTCCCAACACTTAATGGAATTTTCTCAGAGAATTACAGCCTCCTGATCTGGGATCTCAGTCAGGGACTCTAAGCTTGAGGACAAGGATTTCATGCAGTTACTCTAAGGGAACATCATAGGAGACAAAAGGGAGGCAAGTGAGCAAGCCTGTAGATTATAGAAATCACCCCATTTGGATGCAACAGGAGTTGAGTCTAGCAGGATCTCTTAAAAAACGAAGGTAAACTGGCCAGCACTTGTGTGAAGGACAAGAGGACAGAGCAGCCGTAAGCTCCTTCTCCCTGTAGGTTGCGACAGGCCCCAAGACACTAGCTTTGTCATTTGGGTATATTTGACTGTACTTTCTGGGGTCTACATGGTCCTCAGAAAGGGCTTTGATGTAGACCAAAAGAGCGACCCAGTTTACGCTCCACTAAGGCTTGGGTACCCTTCATGGATCTTGGAACTTTTGAGCTATCTAAACTTGAAAATTGATCCAGTAGTATCAGGAAGCCAACCCATATCTTCATCAGTGGCCTGCATTAACCACAACAAATAGAATGAGTATATCTCTGTATAAAACTCCAGTCCATAGTAGCAACAATACCAACCAACCACAGCTCCCAGGGTCTAAACCACCAGCCTGGGAGCACTTAGGGAGGGATCCAGGGCTTCAGCTGAATACATAAGAGTGGAGGGCCCTGCTGGGCATAGGTGGAAGAAGAGATCCTTGACCTCATGAAGGCTGGACGCCCCAGTGGGTGGGAATTTTGAGGGTGGGAAGGTGGGAGTGGGGGGTAGGTAGGGGTTACATCCACAGAGAAGAAGGAGGAGGGGTGAGGGGATAGGGGGTTCCTGGGTGGGTGGTGGATGGGGTAAGGGGACAACATATGAAATGTAAATAAAACATCCAATAAAAAAAATTTAAAAAAAAGTAGGTACTCAGAAAAAATACACTGACCACAGCCTGTTAACTGAAAATGCTTTCTTTAGTTACCATCACTCTCCTAGAGATGAGTCCATATCTTGAGATTTTATATACCATTCAGCTTACTGACTTCCATATCTCATGAGCCCTGAGAAACCACAGCCTAGAAGATAGGTGTGCTCTGAGAAACCATAATATAGGTTCTCTCAAGGACAGGATACAAGAGTGAGCATTCATTGAATTCAGTGGAAGGTAAAAGAATGTTCGGCAAGGCCGGGCAGTGGTTAATCCCAGCACTTGGGAGACAGAGGCAGGCGGATTTCTGAATTCGAGGCTAGCCTGGTCTACAGAGTGAACTCCAGGACAGCCAAGGCTATACAGAGAAACCCTGTCTCGAAAAAAAAAAAGAAAGAAAGAAAGAAAGAAAGAAAAGAAAGAAAACAACACAAAACCAAACAAACAAAAATTAAAGTTAATATTAAAAAAAAATAATAATAATGTTCAGCAAGGCAGAAGGTAGAGCTGTTGTGGGTAAAAAAGTGGATATATTGTGGGTTCTTATTGACGACTTTCTGAAGCCTTGCGCTTTTGCTTGCAAATGTGCTGTGACCCTCCTTTCACTCGAGGAGTGGTTTGTCCCAGGGCTCTTTGGAATGGCTTCCTTGTTCTGATTTCTCCTGTTACTTGTTATTATTACTTAGATTGCACACGACGACATGATCATCTCTTTTGCTCAGTCCACCATCTCAGCACTTGTAAAATTCTGCAAGGCAGAGATCATATCAGCCAACATCTCCGTGGTACCCAGCACATATTCAGGTCTCAGAGCACCTGGCTAACCATCTATTCACTCCATCCAGAGGGCCTTTCTTTTGATTAAGCATGCCAGGCTTTCAGTGCCAAAGGGGAGCAGAGGATGATAGTAATTATCTGCAGGACTACAGCCGTACTCTCACTTTGCCTGAGTGTGAGCCTTACCTTAATTACTTCTGTAGCTAGACAGAGGATTTATTCTTGGAATTACAAAATTATAGGTTTGGAAGGAGATCTAAGGGGGTCATTTATCATCAGGATAATAAGCTTAATTATCTGGTAGAAATAGATACTGGAAACCTTTTCCCTTTGAAGAGAGTGGTTGCTTTCTCCACATCTTAATCCCCTATCTCACCCCTTTTCCAATTAAGGCAACCAAAAATGAGATCCTCAGCAGGTTCTACAAAGTCCAAGAGGGCCCTAGGAAAAAAAATGACAATTGAAGATGTTCTTTGTTCTACTGTGCGGATAATGCCATTTGTTTTATTGGGCAGGTATAATCTAATGTAAGTCTTTGAAACCATGAGTCAAGTCAATATGAGAGTCTGAGACCTTCTAAACTAATACCTTGTATTTGGATGGCATTTTCTCTCTCAATAGCCTGAGATTTCAGGTAATATCTTGTAACTGCAAATAGGTTTCGGGAGAAGACTGATTTGATTTTTGTTATTTAATCAATAAGGTTCAAATGTATTTTTGATTTACTAGGCTCCAAGGCACCCATTGGCTTTATATTAAAGCAGCACATTAGAGAAACAAGGCTGTCACTTGTAAAAGATGCCATTATCCACAGCCTCCCTCCTTGATTCCCCACTCTGGCTCTAAAAGCGTCCCTCTCTCCCAGTCCTATGCTTACATAACATCTCAACACTTGTTTCAAGTTTGCTCAAGGTTTTTTTTTTTTTTTCTTAAAGAACTCTATATTCTATGTAGGGCAAATGGACCATACCACCAGACGGAAGAACTGGTAAGGTTGAGCAGGCTCAAACCCCAGGGAATCTCAGAATTGAGAACAGCAGACGTAGAGCCAGCTCCCTGCCAAACTACCTGATCTGGAACGTGTAACCATGACACCCCACTGAGAGGACCATGATAATCGGTCACTTAGCATAAAAACCTGGAGTTCTCCATGCTAATGAAGTATCTAGATAGGCCAGAGTGGTTCGCCAATGAGCTTCCCTTTCTGGGCATTCCTTCCAACAAAAGGTATTTAATCCCTGGTTCACCCTGAATAAGGTGTATGCTTTTACATCTGACATCAAATAAAGCAATTTGGACAAGCAAAGACTGTCTCCTTCATCAAGGATCACCTGGTGTGGTGAGGGCTCTGGGGGAGGCGCTTCATCATAAAAAAGCCAAGTTTAAATCTCCCAGAGAAGATCTTCTCTCTTCCAGCCCATGGATCACTGTTCCCAACTCTCAGTGGAAGCCAGCAGCGCCTGGGTACAAAGAAGACTGGGAACCACAGCATCTGTTTCAGACTCCACTATTTCTCACCCGGGGAAGCATGGACTGGGACCCCTCTTACAGACTGTGTTTTGCCTTTCCAGAGGAGCTTGCTGGCAGCGCTCAGGCCCACCAGCAGTGAGGCAGACACGCAGCTGTGTAATCCTATATATGCATAAATGATTTTCTTTTCACTTTTAAACATGTCTGTGTATGTGCCGATGTGAATGCTTGTGTGTGAGAATATGGGCACATGCTTGGCGTAGTGTGCATGTGGCAGTCAAAGGACAACCTTGTGGCTTAGTCTTTACTTTCTACTACTGGCCATGATACTTCAGGGGATTCTCATCTCTCTGTCTCACCTTGCTGTAGGAGCACTGGGGTAACAGACAGGTAGGTTCTATGGGTCTGAACTCATGTCCTCACACGTACAGAGCAAAACCTCTACTTATTGAGCTATCTTCCCATCCCCAAAGATGGCTTCTCAGAATAAGTTCTCACAAAAATAACTTATTCTTGTATTTCAGACTCAACAAGCAATGGAGACAACTTGGTAAGGCACTGCTTTTAACACTAAATTATTTATTAAGCTAAATGGGTATAGAATTAAACTAACCCCGAATGACTCACTGCCATACCCATGGATTAGTGTGGCTCTCAAGCCTCTTCTTACAACACAAGTGATTAACACAGAAACTCACAACTGGTCCATGGACAGAGACTAAGAGACTGTGGGGTGCTCAGCCCTGAATGAGACCTCTATGTCACATTCTTCCCTGCAGTTCTCCAGGACCATTGTCAAAGGGGGGCAGGCAGCAAGACTAAGAGCCAGAAGAGTGAGAAATTACAGTGGAAGAGTGTTTTTCAGATAAAGCAGGGGAGTTGCATATATGAATTGTGATAACATGCATAAGACCTACATGAACTCAAGCCAGACAAAGTCCTACTATAGAGAAAGAGATGGACTTAGAGCTCCAGCCCTAGCTGAGGAGATATTATTGTCAGTTGATAGCTGCTGGGAGAGAGAGAGTCTGTTTTCTTTAAGGATGTGATTCCCTGGTAAGTTAACTATGCTCCCGGGACTGGCCCCATATCCAAGAGTATTTGGAAAGATAAACTGGATTTGATGGGTTATAGGGAGGGTGGGCATGAAGTTGGGTGAGTAGATAGGCGGGGGTGGATCTGAGGGTGAATATGATCAAAACACATTTTCTGAAATTCTCAAAGAATAAAATACTATTTTCAAAAATCTTACCCAGGTGGGGTTTTCTGAAGAGTCCATCTATGCAAATGTCATGTTCAAACAAGAGGGTCAAGAACACTTGTGATGGTCTCATTACGGATTGCCTCATAGAGATACCTGTTATGAGTTACTGATCACAGATGTCCCAGAGACAGCTAAAACAACATAGGGTGTTGTCATCGCTCTTGGTCATCCACCATAACTAGATAGCAAGACCCTATTGCCAAAGACATCACTCACTGTGGATACAAGACATGGAGACATCAATCTTGACTGACCTGGAAACCCTCTGGACGCTGGCTGAGTTAAATGTTGCCAGAAGGTGCTTTGCAAGCTGCCGGGGGAACAGTACATTGTGATCTCACCCATCACCCAACACTGTGTGCTCCAAGACTGACCTGCACGGCAAGATGTGCTCACTGGTGCAGTGATGCTGTGTGTTGGATATAGAATTTAACAATCAGCTTCTGATTGGATATGAGGTCTGGTCCACAGGAGAGATTTCATGTTGTATTTGGAAACCTGCTCGAAAGCCCATGGCTGGGGAAATCGCTGGAGGAGCCGATTGTTGTTGTTTTGCTAAATGATCCTGTTATCAGACCGCCTTCTTAATATTTATGCCTATTCTCGTAGACTTGTGCCGCACTACACTGTGGTCAGAGAAGCTTCTTATTGCAGGGTGCAGAGGTTAATGCAGAGAGGCTCAGAACTGGTCCAAGTGTCAAGTGTAAGTAGCAGGAAGTGCCGAGCTGTGGATGAGTCACCTAGATTAACCTCCTGGCTTCCAAGGCTCAGGCCGCATGGCAGAAAAGGGCGTGTGAAGAATATAAGAGCTGGTGGATAGGAAGAAGAGCTGTCAAATGCTGGCTTCTGGGCATGACACGGCTGTTGTACACGCTGATTCACAACAACTGTGGTTACCTGTACAAGATCAAGCTAGTCAAGATTCCAGCAAGAATGGGAGAGAGGCACTGAGGCCCCACCCTTTTCAGATCTTTTAGCAGTTGACAGTGGATGAAAAATAATAATAAAAAAAAACTCTCCTTTGGGGTCATGGCTAATGGTAGGTTGAACACCCCAGTGAATTCCTCTCATCCATGTGTATATGGTCAGCATAATTGGGCCCTGGGTTATTAACAATTAAAAAAAAAATAAGGACATGAGTTGATATAGAGTAGGGGTGGGAGGAACAAGAGGGAGCTAGAAAGATATAGTGATGGATAAATATGATCAGAATATATTATATAAATATGTAAAAATTTCCAAAAATTAAAAAACAAAACAACCTAGCAATGAAGGCCACTTTGCCAAGTGCTATAGATGAGCGCCAGGCCTGGCTAAAGCTTTATGAGCCAGGTATTTTTATTCTTGTCACACAGATAAGCAGGCTGATTCTTGGAGCAGTTCACTTATTTGCCCAGAGAGTTGAAAGTAGGTCTGCACAGATGATGTCTAATTTTTGTGTTAACTTTATAGAACCATGGGGAAGCCTCAGCATTTGGTCCAGTGGTATTCTGCATCTTTCTATGTGGTTATTTTTGGGTGAGATTAAACATTTAAATCTGAAGATGGAATAAAACATCTCCCTAATGTGGATGGGCCTGGCCCTGTGAATTGAGGCCTAGATAAACTGAAGGCTATCTTTTTCTTAAACAGAGAGCCCTTTCTGCCCGAATAGCTGACTGCCTTTGATCTGAAACATGGGCTTTTCTCCTATGTCTGTACTCCAACTGAAACACATTTCTTCTGGGATCTCAAGTCTGCGAGGCTTCAAAACTAGAACAGACAGCTTTGGCTCTGAGTCTCAAATTTAGCTTTCAGCTGTGCACCTACAAACCTTTTTACTTTTTCCAAACCACAAAGACAAATTCTTTGTAATAAAGATTCATTCTCTCTCTCTCTCTCTCTCTCTCTCTCTCTCTCTCTCTCTCTCTCTCTCTCTCCCTCTCTCTTTGTCACGGGTTGTATTTCAAAAAGGGTTTCACTCTGTTGATCAGACTGGCCTTGAACTCATAGAGATCTACCTGCCTCTACTTCTTGAGTACTGGGCTTAAAGATATGTACTATCACACATGTCACACATGGCTAAATATTTTTTCTTCATGTTATTTTTATACATACTTCCTGCTGGTTCTATGTCTCTAGAGAATCTTAACTAACTTTTGTTGATAAATATTTCTAATAGTATATGGTTTCAAGTCAGGTTTACCAACCCTCTCTATACACAGGGTACCAAGAGTATGACATTTTAATGCAGAAAAACATATCCAATGTGCTTATCTACTGGGTTATCTACTGCAGTGCTAGGTGAATCAAGCTGTACCAACTATTTCTTTGAAACTTTAGGTGGCATTCTCTGCCTAGCAATGTTTTGTGACTTTTCATAATGCATTTTCATAAGCTGACAACATCATCTCATTTTGGTCTTCATTTAGAAATAATGATGAATATTAATAAACGCCCAAGGCACAGTGTCTCTTTTCTCAGGAGGGCCTCGTCACATGCAGAAGAAAACTTCTAGAAAGTTTTGTTCAAAATGGAGATGTGGGTTATAAATGCTAATGTAGGAGAATGTGGGTGTTCTGAGCTCTATAAACTCAGGAACAACTTCTGGAGCAAATGGTTAGCTTGGGGAGTTGGTAAAGACCTTGGAATTTTCTGGGGAAAGCTTTTTATCAATCAGGAGCTGTCTTTAATAGAAAATTAAGTAAGTCTCATTCTGTCGAATACTGAACAAGAGCCTGCTACTATTTTTAAATAAGCTCATTGTACCAATAGCCACAGTAAGTATCTGTGCTGCACCTCATAGTGCCAGGGAACAGACAGCCCTTGTGTCAGTACTAGGAATAAAATCACTCCCCATTTGAATACAAAGAACTTAAGGCTTTTAGAGGTTTAAAACATAATCACTTCAGATGCTACTTAGAGGGACAAGGAGTTTAAATATGTTGTGAAAGAGAATGATGAAATTTCACACTTGTGGGAGGCTAAAGATGACTTGAGTTCCTGGAGGAGATGAGGGGTGAGGACTGAGGGACGCAGCCAGTACTTCACTAAGACAGCATTGCTGGGTATGATGGTCAACTCTCGTCCACCTCAGGCAATCCCTACTTGCTCGTTTTCTTGGGGACCATTCCCCTCTTTCCATTCTCAATGTACCTTGTTCCTTCATCTACCCTAGCACAAAGAGAAGCCTGGGGATTTTGAATATTCACTATTTTTGATCAGGGACCAGGTTGACGGCAGGTGACAGGTTTGTGATCCATGTCAGGCCTACCACGGACATCAACTACCTTCCTTATCACTGTGACAGAAAACGGGACAGGAATAACTCAACGGAGGAAGGATTTATTTTGGCTCACGGTGTCAGTCCATCACAGGGAAAAACACAGTGGAGTTTACAACAGGGAAGACTATGTGGTGGAAGAGTCTTACTCACATCATGGTCCAGAACCACGAAGCAGAGAACTCAGGCCAGAATCAGAAGTGTCTACAACATTCAAGGACCAGAAGTAGATACAACCTTCATGCCTCTTCTGCCAACTAGGCCATGTTCTCCATAGGTAACCTCCAGGACAATGCCACCAGCGAGAGCCCATGAGCCTGTGGGAAACACTTGAAACTGCAACCATAGTGAAAACTTTTTTAAATTGCAAAACAAAACACCCCACTTATCTCCCACTTGAAAATATTGTATCCATTCTCATTCAAGTTGAGAGAAAGTCTGGCAAGAATGCCATTAAACACAGGGCACAGAGCCAGGAGATGCAAAGGGAGATAGTTCTGTAAGGGACTGAAGTATGTCCTCCTCATATAATTCACAACTGGGATACCAACCTTCACCCCCTTGTGTGACCTAACATGGAAATGAAGTCATTGTAGATGTACTTAGCTCATTTAGATCGGGCCTGGGATCAGTTATGAATGACATTCTTATAGTAAAGGGGAGGCAGGGTATTTGGTCACAGAAATGGCACGTGAGGGGTAGTATGGGAGACACTTCTCCATGCCAAAGAAGGCCAAAGCCTTCCAGTAAACTACCAGAATCTAGAAAGAGAGACAAAGTAGATTTTTCTCTCATCTCCTGGAAAGAAACCGACTCTGCCCACACCTAGGTCCCACACTTCTACAGTGTGTGAAATGATAAGTCCTATCATACAGAGCACTCTGGAACTCTGCTACAGAAGCTGTGGAATAGTAATTTAGGGCCCTGAGCTGAACCTGAAGGTGGCTTTACCTTAGAATTTTCAGTTGAATGAATCAATAACAAAAAAAAATTTTTTAAAGAATTATTCTAATTTGATGGAGTTTCTAGCACTGGTTATGTAGTTCTCACAAATACTTAACCAGGGAAGGGCAAGGGACCTGGGGACACTCACCCAGCTGAAAATAAAATTCACAGAAAAGAGGTGAAGGAAGGGAATGATATCCTCACAGGAGCTCTGAGAGCATGCTCTGTGTGGCTCTTTGCTCTGACTCCAGTCCTCAGCCACAGCAGCTGCTATGTGAATCAAAGTCCAAAGGAAGTACAAAGGCTAGGGCAGGAGCCTCAAATGCAGGCACCAGAACGTGGTTAAGAGAACTGAAAAGCTGGAGGATAGTACTACATTATTGAAAGGCTATGGAAGAGACTGGAGAGTTGCTGGGGGACTAGAGAACTTGAGCATCAAGGTTACCAAGGACCAAAACAAACTTCAAAACCTTGGCAGTCCAAGCTTGGCTCACCCATTGGCAACATTCTGTCTACAGAAAATAAAATTATCACAATATCTTTAGGGACTTGGCCTCATTGGGAATATACCTGCTGCTAGATATTTTGACAATAATTGAATGTGCGTGTGCCAGTCAGAGGACAACCTTAGATATCGCTCCTCAGGTACCACCACCTTATAAACCTTATAAACCTTATAAACTTTAGAGGTGAGATTTCTCTGGTCTAGAGAATGCCTACTTTTTATGCATAGGTGCTGGGGATCAAATGAGATAGAGAGATGCAGACATAGAGGGATGGGTTCTGGGGATCAAAAGAGGAAGAAAGATACAGACAGAGGGATGGGGGAAGAGAGAGAGAGCAAATGTAAGTACTTGATTTACCTGCAATTTGCATAGATACTTAATGTAGGCTCCCTAAGCCTGCAAGATGAGGATGCTCTACCCAAGTGCATGCTTTAGTGCAGCAACAGTTGGCTAGGTACAGTTGAGCAGCAAGTGTGCCTCAGCCAGTGCTGTGCATGCCATTGGGAATATGAGCAACATCATAGCCTTTCTCCACAGAAAAATACACATACAATTCAGGAGGACATGGGCTACATGAAGAACATTTCTTTCTCTATTAGTGTATTAGTGGGGGTTCTCTAAAGAAATAGAGCTGATAGAATGAATATATATGTATATGTACATATATATGAATGTACACATATGTATACACGCATACAAACGCATGCACACACACATGCACACACATTAAAAGGAGATTTGTTAGAATAGTTTATAGGCTACTGTCTGGGCAATCTAACAATGGTTGTTTATTGACAAAAAGGTCTGGTACCTGGTAGTTGTTCAGTTCTTGAGGCTAGATGTCTCAACTAGTCATCAGTCTAGCTTGGAATTCAGAAGATGCATTATAGCAGGATAGGGGAACATACCAGCAAGGGAGGGGGATTGTTAAACAAGCAAATAGCAAAAACTTCCGTCTTCCACAGCCTTTTATATAGGCTGCCACCAAAAGATGTGTCTCAAGATTTAGGGTGAGTCTTCCAACCTCAAATGAACCTTGAAAGAAAATCCCTCATTGGTATGTCCAGCTAGCTACTTGGCTTTTAGTTGATTCCACATGCCAAGTTGACAAAAAAGGTTAGCCATCACAATTAATGAGTCTGAACCTTAAAAGTTGCAATCATTTTTAAACTGAAGCAGAAACACAGTCTAAGTTACCTACACTACCTGGTTCAAATATCTGCTAGGCATCAAGCATCTCGATGCTAGTATATGAAGGTACACGGATGCGAGGCATGGTCTTCATCCAGCAAGTTCTTATCAAATGCTTGGCACAGGTTGTAAAAGATGATCATTTAGATGTGAAAACAGTAAGACTCTTGATGTCATGGAACTGTAATTCTGGGTAATTAAGAATGGCTAGTAGCTATTTTAGTTGGAGGTAACACAAGGAATGCCCTTGGGAGTTGTGGTGGTTTGAATATGCTTGGCCCAAGGAGTGGCACTATTAAGAAGTATGGCCTTGCTGGAGGAAGTGTCTCACTGTGGGGATGGGCAATGAGGCCCTCATCCTCCTAACCATATGGGAGCCAGTCTTCTCCTAGCAGCCTTCAGATGAAGATGTAGAACCCTCAGCTCACCTTAGACTGAACCTCTGAACCTGTAAGCCAGCCCCTATTAAATGTTGTCCTTATAAGAGTTGCCTTGGTCATGGTGTCTGTTCTCAACAGTAAAATCCTGAGACAGGAGTCATTTGAGTTGGGATCTAAATTTCAAGATGGAATGGACTTCATGAAGAACAGAACAAAACCTGCATCCTAAGCCAGAGGCAGTCGAATGTGCAGAGGCCTGAATAGGTAATGAAGTTGAGCTCACTGAGGAACAGAAGCAGCTGAGTTAGTTTATGCTAGATTAATACGCAATGTGAAGCTTCAGTAACTGGGACTGCACTGTATGAAGTTTGAGTGATGTGAAGGTGTCTACATATTAAGTTTTGAGTGAGCAACAGTAATTAACGCCTTAGTGACCACATAAAACTTTTCAAGAATAGACTCTGGTGACAGTAAAGTCCCAGGAAATCCAAAATAAACGTTCTAAGAAATAAGAGATGATGGAATCATCAGAACCTGGGAGTTGGAGACAGAAGCATCAGGAGTTCAAAGTCAGCCAAGGCTACATATAGAGTTTGAGGTCAGCCTAGGCTAAAAAAAATTTTTATTAAAGAAAGGATCTGTATTTTAAAAATATAAAAATTATCTCTGGGGATACAGATCTGCTTGTAGGAACTGCAAAGTGGTTTCTTAAGGCTGCAAACAACTTTTATCAATAGGAACTTTGTGTAACAGACTTTGAGTTCCCACCTCAGCCTCTGTCTTTGTGTAAGACACAAATAACATCTGAAGTCATATTCCAACAAAGACCACCTTGTGGGGGAAAAGTTCAAGCCCCATACTTCCAACAACATAGTTCGCATTTGGGAAAAAAATTTAAAACTGTGACTAACTGTGGTTCTGAGGATAAGGGGTGCTCAACGCAAGATTCCTCAAGCATCCAAGAAGAAGAAAGAAATTAATGTTAGGGAACATCTGTAAAACTGTTTGTCCTGCCTTGGAACTTCAGGAATGTAGCTGGAATAGGTTCCTTTCAGTGCCTAGGAAACCAAGGATGTCAGATGGTGGACTGGCCTCACCCCAGATAGCAGCTAGGCCTCACTGTTGAAACAAAACAGGAAAGAGCAGGGTGTCCCTTAAGGTCCTGTTCACAAAGCAGTGCAGAAAGCTGCTTGCACTTAATTTTGAGCAGATGTACACTGTAAACCCATACTGAAAGAGTGTGGAGGTCTTTCAGCTTACTATTTAACTTACAGAAAACTGGTTGGTAAAATGCATTAGCTTTGTATCAAAGGAAGGAAAGCCAAAGGTTTGACCTATCATCAGGGCATAGGGGCTGCAGGGCAGGATTGAAAGAAATAACACTTGCTAAACACTTAGAGAGGTATAGGGAGACTAAAGGTTTAACACCTAGAGGACATTGCTTTGGCTTTTGTATAGTGTTCAACAAAGCACTTTCAAAACTCCTACTTTGCTTCATCCTCCAGATAGCTCAGATAGTCATGTATTTGGATTCCTTTAGGTTGTAAATGAAGGAAGCATGTCTTAAACAAGCATGCTCATAAAACGGAATGTACTGGCTTATACAAGATAGGGAGCACTCAGGCCTGACTTGATCCAGAAGCCAAAACAGCTACATCTCTTCCATTATTCCCTCTTGTTCACTGTCCCATTCCCTCCCTGTGCCCCTATATTTAAAAAAAATATGTTAGTGTCATTTTCTTCAGTGACAGATGACTTTCTGTATGTATGCATATGTACGTGTACATGCATGTGTATGTGTGCGTGCATGCATGTGTGTGTGTGTGTGTGTGTGTGTATATGTGTGTGTGTGTGTGTGATATGTGCATGTGTAATATGTACAGGTATGGAGGTCAGGAGAAAACTCTGAGTTTCCCACTCTGTCACTCTCCATTCTGCCTTTGAGCAGAGTTTCTCACAAAACCTTGGAGTGGGCTGGTGACCAGCAAACCCTGATGATTCTCTTGTCTCTGCCTCCCAGAGTGTTCTATTATGGGCCAGCACACACAGCCACACCCAGCTTTTTATGTAGGTGCTGAGATCCAAACTCAGCTTCTCATGTCCGTGCAGCAAGGGTTTTTACCCACTGAGCTGTCTCCCCAGCCTAATCACAGATAACATTCTCTAGGCAGTGGTAGCTTACTGAACCTTGTAGGCTGCAATTCCAGATCAAATATGCATTGGTTTCTTTTTGCTGTGACAAAAATGCCTGATACGGGCAACTTAATGAAGAAAGAGGGGTTTGGGGGCTCAAAGTTAAAAAGCACACTCTATCATGGTGGGGAAAGCATGTTGCAGGAGTGTAGACAGCAATCTAGTCACACTGTGTCCAAATTAGAAAAGAAACTAATGCTGCTATTCCTCTCTCTCTCTCTCTCTCTCTCTCTCTCTCTCTCTCTCTCTCTCTCAATTCAGTCCAGGCCCACAACTGATGCCTCCTACTCTTAGGGGGTCTTTTCTTCTCAATTAACCCAATGTTGAAATCCTCCCCAAGACATGCCCAGAAGATCCCCCGCCCACAACCAGGTGATTCCAGAGACTGTCAAGTTGTCAATCACTATCAACCACTGGAAGTGGAAATCTCCCCTCCAATAAGCCTCCATGGGAAATGGACAGTTCACCATCACACACAGGGTTGAGTCTTGGCCAGACAGCAGCGGGATTAACAGTCCAACTAGACCCAGAGAGAACTAAGGCCTCAGGTCCCACTCCACCAAAAGAGAGAGAAATTCTCCACTGACATCAGCTGTGCACAGGTATCACAGGATCACCAGCCCCATTTGCAGATGAAACAACTTCAATGGTGAACTTAGTCACATATTTTTTTTTTAAAAAAAGGCTAGCAAAGACAACCTCATGTTTTTGTTTTTTTTTTTTTAAACAGAAGATTAAGTTTTCATTCTACAAGACAGATGAGGCTTAAGGTGCATGGTAACACCATGAATTAAAGTCATACCAAAGTCAAAATGGATGTCTGAGTCAGTCTTATGCAGGGACAAGTACAGCGTGCATCTAAAGGAGAGTGACAGCAGCAAGGAGTGTTACAGAGCCCCTGTCATTCTCCCTCCAGCCTGCAAGCCTCAGAAGGAAAAAAAAAATATCTGTGACTTTTCTTCCAGTATCCCCTGCAGGGCTTGGCAAAGGACAGCAAGCAGCTGTGAATGTAGCCAAGTAACAAGAAATAAATTAGCACCCTCTGCCTGCCCCCTTTCCCTGGTAAGCTGATATGAGTTCAGTATCTCGCCTTCAATATGGTGTCCATCTGACAGACAGGACTGACCTTCCACACTGGCAGACACTGATGATGTTTGACCAGGGTTGGGAAGTTGTGTGAATAACCTGGATTCATGAATTTACAAAATTTGAATTTGAGCTGAATTTGAAATATGGGCTTCAACTCCTCTAAGTTTATAGGTCAGAGATGGGATGCAAGGAAAAATGCGTAGCAAGCCCCGGATTTTCTGTAGGCTGGGGGTGGACCCCAGAAGGGGGTCGTTTATCAGCTACTGTCCTTGGTCCTGAATCAGTCTCCATGCACCATCTCTGCCTAGTGTTGCAAACTTGGAATTGAGTCCATCTGTGTTGCATCTCGCTACTAAAGTTGTTGTCTACCAGGCTGGGCAGCTTTCCTGAGCTCAGCACAAAATGAAGGACTCCCTTTTCTTGGTGGGCTTCCTTTTCTCCTCCTGATCTGGGGAGTACAACCCACAGTCTACTTGGAGAATGTCACTTAATTCCTGATGAAAGCACAGGTTCAACTTCCTGGAATGCTTCTCCATGCTCATGAGGTATCCCTAATACCTTAAGCCTCCAGCCAGTGAAACTTCACCCCAAGGAGAACCCCTTCCCACTCTCCAAGTTTCACATATATAGCCCTGGTCCACCCCAAATAAAGTGTACACATACAAGCCCACCCAGAATAAAGGTATGTGTACAAGCTAAGATCATCTCAGAGATCTGTCTCATTGAAGATCCTCAGAGAAGGCTTCTCCTCCCCCACCTCACCTCCTGCACTCACTCCCAGCTGGACCAGGATCCTGCAGAGCCAGACTGTACTTCATGCTTCCAGCCCAGTGTCCAGTGGCATCTGAACACCCTGAGAAGAAGGAAGCAGAAGACCCAGAACCACAGCTGGGCCCCAACAAGCATGCCACATAACAGCTACAGGATCTTTCAATATTGATGGGGTGGCCAGAAGGCTGTACTTCTGAGAAAATAGATCTGAGTTTTCTATTACAATAAAACAAAAAGAGACAAAACTCTTGCTGCTTCTCCTAATTTTTCTGGGAATTCTTCATCTTCTCCGTCCCAAGGTTTACACAGGAAGTTCAAAGAAGTGGGTTAAAGTTAACAAATTAACCCAAAATTCTGGGTTTCCTGAATCCCAGTCTGTTACCCACAAGCTTAACCATCACAACACTCCCCATTGTCTCCAAAGTGTCTAAAAACTTAAATCTATGATATTAGGGCTAAGTCAGTGCCAGCGCCCAAGAATCCTCTGTATTAGCTATCTCTGGCCATATTCTTAAAATTCACCTAAATTTAAGGAAATTGCCGTAGTGGTGAGTTTAGCTACACTGCTTTGGCTCCTGACTGGTCGCACTTGTGCACTCGCCCAGGAGCTATCTGAATTTGTGAATGGAAGACATGCATGCACGCACCAGTTAATTTTCAAATGCCTTGGCTACCTCAAAGCTTTCCCCTGCTACCCCAGGCCCAATCATGGAAGTAGCCAGTGACCACCCACCTGAATTCTCACAAAGCTGGTTGGCTTTCTCTCCTGCAGCTCCTATGTCCCATCCTTTTCCCCATGAGTCATGGCGATTCTCTGTCTCTCCTCTCTCCCACATCTTAGCCCGAGCAAATCTAAGAGTCCCCCCTCTACCACCACCACCACCACCTGTCTCTCTTTGCCCAGCCATTGGCTGCTGGCATCTTTATTGATCGATCAAAAACCAACTGGAGACAAGGACCTTCAGCGTTTGGACAGGCAGATTCCCTCATTAAATCAAAGCATTAGAACCAATCCCCAACAAATTTCAATAGCAAACATGCCTTCTCTTATAGATAATCTGATGAGGGACCTAGAGGCAGGTTAACCAAGGTAGGGCTCAGAGATTTTCAGGAGGTTGTGGTCAAGACAACAGCTAACATTATAGCTGAGTGGATGCTTATCTAGGACTGAAGAATCTCCCCTCAGGTGCCTTCTCACTATGAAAGCCTCTCAGATGGCCACATGTGTGTCCTCAGGGCACAACAATGGGCTTCTATGAGGCTGAGGTAGAGGTGGCAATGTATTCATAATCCTATTTCTGAATTCCCACACTGTCACTTCAGTTGGTTCAACAGACCTCTTGGCACAAGGGCATGTGTGCTGGAGGTGAAACTCATGAGCAGCCATCTTGGAGAGGCTACCATCTCCTCCATCCAGTCTCATGGGATAATCACACTGTGATAATGGCTTGTTTTCTGTACAGCCCATGCACTAACGTCAGTTTTTACATTTTAAAGTTTGTAAAATTAAAAATGTGTAACATGGGCTTTATTTCTCACATGATACCTAAAACAGTTGTCGCATGGCCTTTTACAGACGTTCCTGACCCCTGGCCCACATGGTGGATAGCAATACAACTCTAAACTTTCCCTTAAGCATTTAAAAAGAAGCTGATGCCTTACTCCCAGCATGTAGGACACAAGAAAAAGGCTGCTGGGCCCTGAGGACCTTGTGCAAAGGACTTTTCTCCTTTAACAGAAGAAATGTCCATTAGAAGATATTCCTTAAGCCTTGCAACTTTTCTGACATGGGGGTTGTCTGATGAGAATGAAACTATGGCAACTATGTTGTAACTAGAAAGGGAGAACCAAAATTGTTCTGTAGAAAGTCACCAAGATAATTGACACTATTGAGTTGTCTAGTTAAGCAATCCCTTAACAACTGTCTGGAATTTTTTTTATTACACAAGAAAAGTTAACATATCTTTACGACAAGCTTTGGGTATTTTACAATTTTCAGCTGAATAATGTAACCACTTTCTCTTGAGCAGGGAAAAGTCCTGCTTGACGCAGTCACCTTTGTTTCTACAATAAGGTCTGGCATAGAATGAAATCTTAAGTGTTTGTTGTCTGTGATCAGGATTTTACAGTCCATCAACATTGACACTATGGGTTATGTGATTCCTCACTGTGGGTGGTCCTGGCCATTCTAGATATTGAAGAGCATCCCTAGCCTTCATCCCTAAATGTTGCGCCATCCCTTCCTGGTATATAAAAATTAAGAATGTTTCCAGAAATTTCCAAAGGTCTACAGAAGGGTGGACTGAGTCACCCCTGCCTGAGGAACACTGACTGTTGGTGTGAGTGATTATTAGGGTATACATTTTCCCCTAAATGATTTAGCATGTAACGCTTCAGACTCTATATGGGGCTCAGTTAGAGCTTAGTCACGTCTGAGAGGTCTCTGAGACAATAGAGATGTGAAGAACGCGAGATGAAAACCTCTGTCCTGTCAGTTGCTAGCCCCTGAATGACAGGCACATAGTTTGTATTTTAAGCCACAAAGGACTTCTCACTTGGCCTCACCAAACAGTGGCTGCAATGATGGCAGTAAATCTTCCCTTAAAAGAGCGAGCATTTTAACAAGAGTGCTAAAGAGACCACAAAGAAGCATATGCTGACGGCTCCTCAGGAGACAATCTGGGGAATACAGAGCACTCCTCAGAATCTAGGCTTGTTTTCTAGAAAAATCCAGGGTTTGGAGGTAAAAGGTCAAAGCTCTAATCCAGCCTGGCCTCTTGCAAGATTAAAGAACTTAGCAAAGCAAGGGCCTCCATCTCCCTGAGTCCTAGCTTTCTCAGCTCTGCAGATTTGATTTGTGTTGATCTGTGAAGACTAAAACAAGAACCTCTGTGTGACAGTTTTTCTAATGTCACCTCCATGGTAAGGGAAACCATTCTCCTCAAGTGCATACCCACACCCCTCAGTGGAAGGTAAGCAGACAGCTGACAGCTTATATATTTTGTGCCCAACCATGGGCTTCGGGTACTCTGGTAATGTGAGTTTTTGCTCTCAAGCCTAAAATTCTTCCACATGCCCCTAAAATTCTTCCACATTGTTCTGTTAAGAAGACAAGGACCTCTCCAATGTCTTCTCATGGCTCTAGCCTCAACTTGAGTCTTAAGGACATATCAAAAGTCTAAGCATCCCAGAGCCATGTCACATGTCTAAAAAATCTCAGCATTCAGGAGACTGAGGCAGGAGGATCACGAGTTTGAGTCAAGGCTGGGCTACTTATAAAATTCAAGGCTAGCCTCAACTACACTACACAATGAGACCTTATTTCGAGTGAATGAATGAATAAATAAATAAATAAATAAATAAATAAATAAATAAATAAATAAATAGAGAACACAAGGCAAAGCTACAAACACCACTATTCAGGGCTGGAGGAATGGCTCAGCAGCTAAGAACACACACTGTTCTTGCCAAGGTCATAAGTTCAGTTCCCAGCACGCACAACAGGCCTGTTACTCCAGCTCCAGGAGGATCTGATGCCTCTGGCCTTTGTGGGCATCTACAGTCATATGCACATACACACCAACTTACATACGACTAAAAATAGTGAAATGAATCTTAGCAGGGAAAAAAACCCCACCATCTCAAAGTGCTCACCATGGCCTGCTTTTCCTAAACCAATGCTAAAATATACTTGCTGCTGCTAACAGCAGTAAGAGAGGATTACATCTTGAGGGCCCTGGCTTAGTGAATGGATTAAGGAAATTATCACACAAGAAGACTCCTAATGAAGGGAGTTGTGTGTTTTGTCTCAGTCGAGTACACTTTCACACTGTACAATTCCCTGCAAGATATGAAACAGCGGGAAAGCTCTTCCCAGATGCTGACCCTGTGTTCTCAGGATTCTCAGCCTCCTGAACTATATAAGGAAGCTCCATATCTCACAATGTATCCCATCTCAGGTAGTCTGTTGCAGCAACAGAAAATAGACAAAGACATTCTGTATACTTCTCTCAGTTGCCAGCCTTGATATAAGAGAGCCAGTGTTATAGGATGTTTGTTCTCAGCTGGGCAGTGGTGGCGAACGCCTTTAATCCCAGCACTTGGGAGGCAGAGGCAGGCGGATTTCTGAGTTTGAGAGTTCGAGGCTAGCCTGGTCTACAGAGTGAGTTCCAGGACACCCAGGGCTACACAAAGAAACCCTGTCTCGGAAAAAAAAAAAAAAAAAGGATATTTGTTCTCCTCTTTGCTCAACTCTGTGTGTGCACACGTATAAACACACACACACGCACGCACACACACATACTCATACACACGTGCACACATACACATTTATATTTGTGTAGATATGTATGTAAGAACACACGTGTCAAGGCCAGAGGACAGCCTAGTGACCATTTCTTATGCAGCCATCAATCAGAGAACAAAGAGACAGTAGTTGAAAGGAATAGGCCCAAGGTCTGAGAAATTATTAATAAAAATGCAATCTTAACCTATCCTTTTAGCAATTTAGACTACTTCATAATATTCACACTGGAGCAGTTTATTTGATACTTGGATAGCAAATCATTGAAAGTTGTAACCGCCAGAAGGAGCAATTAGAGGTAACGGAAATTAAGAGCTCTCAAATATATTCAGGTCTATCAACTTTGTCAGCGGAGGGTTGCCTTTAATTACCATCGATTTTTATAACAGAGCACTAACTGGCTATGTCAATTTACATTTTGTCACAGGTTGTTGCACACAGAAAATTATTCATTTTGTAACATGGGAAGGGATGAGAGGCCAAGTATACTAGGAAAAAATGTTTTCTCTTACATATCCAGATTAAAAACCATTTTGTTTGAGCACAGTTGTGTTTTATTTTAAATCAACTGATCAGTCATTCCCAGCACCCACATGGTGGCTCACAACCATCTGTAACCCTAGTCGTATGGGATCTGACATTCTCTTCTGGCATAGAGGCAAGCAGTGAGGTATAGACACACATGCAGGCAAAACACCCGGACACAACAAAATTAAATTAAACTTGCAAAATTTTAAATGTCACCTTAAAAGTTTCATTAGTAATACTTTCAGAATGCAGCAGAGGACTTGGCCCTGAGTTGAGAGAATGAAGGCCAAACTCCCTTTTCTGACACTTACAACTCTTGTCAAGATTTGTTTTCTCATGCATTAAAACCGGGCTCATAGGCTGTGGAGATGGCTTGACTAGCAAAGTTCTTACCCTGCAAGCATGAATTTGTAAGTTCAAAACCAGGTTTAAAAAAAAGTTGAGCATGGTAGTGTACACTTGTAACCCCAGCACTGGCCAGCCTAGTCTACCTGGTGAATTACTGGCCAGTGACAGACTTGTCTTAATACAAAGTAGATAGTGCCTGAGAAATAACACCCAAGGTTGTCCTCTGGGCTATCTATATATGTGCACACTCATCACACTCATCTGCACCCACAGGTACACACACACACACACACACACACACACACACATTCTAGTAGGCAAGACAGATGCCTACTTCATCTTCCCTAGCAGTGTATACAGTGGAACTCAGATGAAACCATGGCTGAGTTTCTTAAGGCTTAAAGGCCACCAGGAAGGAACAGATTCCAGACTATTTCTACTGCAAGCACTCATCAACTTAGCAACAGAGGATAAAGCATCCTCTCTTAGTAAATAACTACCACTATTATCTCTAAAGACTTAGTATTATTGGTTTTTTTTTTAAACTAAACACCAATTACCGTGGGTGGGACACGGACTGATGCGGTGGGGCCCTGTCTACATGGGAATCCTGAATGAGGAGACTGCATTTGGAGCCACTGTGAGGATGGTTTATGTTCATCAGTAAAGGGCTCATGCTTACTGGTTCAACAGAACACCTCTGAGTAGCCGACTCCAATTTCCCGGTCAAAACCGTGAACTCAGAATAATTTACTAGGCACAAAATCTATTAACTTCCAGTCTGTAGAACTAATGAGAACCACCAAGCTGGGGTGAAAAACTGAGGCTTTTAAAAGGTCATGGATGGTTATTTTTTTTCTTATCTCCACTAGGGTCAAAGCTACTTAGAATCAGCAAACTAGAAGGAGAGAGAGAGAGAGACAGAGAGACAGAGATACAGAGAGACGGAGACAGAGAAACAGAGACAGAGAGATAGAAGAGAGAGAGAGACAGAGAGACAGGGACAGAGAGAGGGGGGTGGAGGGAGAGAGAGAGAGAGAGAGAAGAAAAAACCCTGTAGTTTGCATGGGGGCATCTGCGTACATGGTCCCAACGTTTACCAATCTATGGGGAAAAGATTACCTCATAAATTTTAGCAAGGATCACTTCCAAATCTATGTAATCATTCATACTTAAGCCAGACTAACGTTATCAAGTGAAGCCACTTTCTGGGGATCAAGCTGAGGACCTCACGGCAGATGGTAAGCTTAATATCAAAACAGAGAGTCTGGAATGGGACCAACCCAGGGTTTGTTTTCTGTTTTTAAGATTTATTTATTTATTTATTTTATGTATATAAGTGCACTATAGCTGTCTTCAGACAAAGCAGAAGAGGGCATCAGATCCCATTACAGATGGTTGTGAGCCACCATGTTTTTCCTGGGAATTGAACTCATGATCTACTGGAAGAGCAGTCAATGCTCTTAACCACTGAGCCATCTCTCCAGCCCCCAACTCAGGTTTTTGTCACAGTCTTTTCTCAAGAACTAACCACAAATGCCGTAATGCCTTCTGAGAGAAAGCCCATAGCTGACCTAAGGAGATAGCTGACCTAAGGACACGACACTGGTTTAACTCTTTAAAATTCTATCAGCTCCTGACACTGCCACCTAGACCAAGCTCCTACTATGAACACAACGGCAAGCCACGTCAAAACCACAGCCTCTCCCAAAGCAGATCCGAGTCTCAGAACAATGTTGAGGTGGACTCTTTATATCTTAGTTAAACCTCTCAGGATAACTCAGGAGAGCCCTACACAGGCACAACCAGGTCCAGGGCTTGTCTCCTACATGACGCTAAATCCTGTCAAACTGACAGTTAAATGTAACCACCACACACATGGATTCGGGGATTTCTGATATCTAGTTTTATGAAGTGTATCACTGAAATTTTGATAGGGACAACAATTGAATTCAAAGATTGCTTTAGATGATATAGCAATTTTTACAATATTTAGTTTGCCGATCCATGAGCACAGTCTTTCCATCTTCTGAGGCTGTTCAATTTCTTTCTTCAGTATGTTAAAGTTTTTATTTAGTAAGATTTATACCTATATATTTTAGTTTTCTTTTAAAAATATTTTAATTAAAATATAATTACATCACTTAACCCCTTACTTTCCCTCCCTGCAATTCCTCCATGCCCTCCCCTACTACCTCTCAGGTTGATAGCTTCATTTTCTTTGATTATTATTGTTGCATATATATTATATATATATATATGTGTGTGTGTGTGTGTCTATGTGTGTGTGTTACATCCCTCATTTCCATCCCTCCCCAGTCTACCCTCCCATCATTACATCCTCCTCCCAAAACGAAAAAAAAATACATCAAGTCCAATTTGTGTTGCCCACATACTAACTGGAACATGGTCAGCCCCTCAAAAGTAACTGAGTCCTTTCCCATCTCGCCCCCTCCGGAAGCCACCAACTGTGACGAGCTACGCTTTGTCATAGTTTCTAAGGATTCTACAATAGCTTCCTATCTAGACTGTATCTTTTTTGAGGGGGAGTGTGGGGTATCACAGAAGCCTTCAATGTCTCTCATTCTCAATTATACGTCCCAAGTCATAAATACCACTGCAAAAGAAACTTCCTTCTCTATAGCAGGCCAAGACAGCACAGATCATGGACTACCACGTGGTTTCCAGCAGCAGCGAGGACTATGGACATCCCCTCCGCCTTAGGCAGCAGCGCGGAACACAAACCTCACATGGTTCCCAGGCTACTGGCTTTTTAATGTGGAATTCACATGCTCCTATTTTGCTGAAAGTGTTTATTAGATCAAAGAATTTTCTGTGGGGGTCTTTAGGGCCTTATGGGACATATGGCTACCTGTGGTGCTTATTAGCATATCAAAGCTCATGCTGGACTCTAGGCTCCCTCCATATCACAAGCACCTGTTATACTTTTCAAAGTTCATGTTAGCATCCTAGCTCTTCTCATCTCCTCCCTTGCCCTAAACTCTGCTATTTCAGCCTCTCTCTCTCTCTCTCTCTCTCTCTCTCTCTCTCTCTCTCTCTCTC
>NW_021604665.1:3991284-4006932 GCF_004785775.1 Grammomys surdaster | reverse complement strand
CTCTCTCTCTCTCTCTCTCTCTCTCTCTCTCTCTCTCTCTCTCTCTCTCTCCTGTATGTACTGTGTATTCTCTACTCTCTAGCACCAGCTATTCTTCTCCTTTCTCATGGTTAGAGCCCTGTCCATGTCCAGCCTTCTGGCCATGTAAGAGAAATGATTCATTTTGTAGAGGGGAACCAGTTTATTTTGTTCTTTTCTAAAATTAATTAATTAATTAACTTTACATCTCCATTGCAGCTTCCCTTCCCGCTCCTCAGAAGTCTCCCCCTTCTTTTCCTTTCTCTCATCTTCCCAGTTCTCCATTACTCCTCAGAAAAGGGGATCCTCCCGTGGATATCAACCCCCCTTGGCATATCAAATTGCAGTAGGAACATACAGCAGCATCATTATCCTGGGCAGAGACTCAGGATATAGTAATTGGAAGATGCAGTAGTATCTTCTCCTATTGTGACTAGACAAGGCAGCCTAGTTAGTAGAAAGGCAACAGAGTCAGAGACAGCCCCTGCTCCTGCTGTTAGGAGTCCCACATAAAGATGGAGATGCACAACTTTTCCATATATGTAGCTTACTTAGGTCCATCCCTTGCACGCTCTTTGTTTGGTGGGTCAGTCTCTGTGAGTCTCTATGGGCATAGGTTAGGTTTTCTTGTATCTTTCACCTCAAGAACTCCTTCAATCCTTCCTCCCCCTCTTCCACAATAGTCCCCAAGCTCTACCTAATATTTGGCCATGGGTCTCTGCATCTGTTTAGTTTCTGGGTGAAGACTCTCAGATGACAGTTATACTAGGCTCCTGTCTGCAAATACAACACAGTATCATTAATAGTGTCAGGAGTGGACTCTCTTTCTCACGGCATGGGTTTCAAGATGGGACAGACACTGGTTAGCCTTTCCCTCAATTTCTGCTCCATCTTTATCTCCCTTGCACCACCTATAGGCAGGACAAATTGTGGGTTAAAAGTTTTGTGGCTGGGTTATTGAAGACAGAGGTTTTAGGTCTATCTGTCTGTCTGTCTGTCTGTCTCCATTGCTAGGAGTAACTAGGGTCATCCTCATAGATCCTGGGAGTTTCCTTGTCCTAAATTTCTAGCTGTCACAGAGATACCTGCCCCTCACCGATTCCAGTTCTCTCTCCCAGTACTCTCTCTCCATCCTCCCCCAACTAGATCCCTCTTGCTCCTCTTCCCACATCCCCCTCCACTCATATCTTTATGAAGGCACTTAGTGCTATGGACATTCCTTTTAGTGTTGCTTCTATTATGTGCCATAAGTTTGGGTGTGTTGCACATTCATTTTCATTGAATTCTAGAATGTCTTTAATTTCTTTCTTTATTTCTTCCTTGACCCAGTGGTTGTTGGTTAGGAAGCTGTTCAGTTTCCATGAGTATGTATTTTTTGTTGGGAGCCGCGGCAGGTGCTGACAAAGTCCGCCATCGCTAGGTGGCGCTGTCAGCCATAATTCTTCCTAGTAAACAAATAAATTGCGCATGTGCCATGGTAAAAGCCCGCCAAAGTTAAAGCCCATCCCACAGCGTTTGGCGCGCTACGAGTAAACAGCCAATAAGAGGTGAATACGCCGCTCTAGGGTATATAGGGGCTTTCCCAGGGCTGGGGGTCGTCTTCTACCACCATTTTGGTCTATGGGAATAAACGTGTTTCTACGGAAGGATTCTGGTGTGTGTGTGTGTGTGTGTTCCTGCCGGCGAGACACTACACGCGCGCGCCTCACAATTTTTGAGAGTTGTTTTGTTACCAATTTTGGAGAAGGTTCCTTTTGTGCTGTGAAAGTATATTCTTTTACATTTGGGTGAAATGTTCTTATAGATATCTCTTAGGTCCATTTGATTCATTGCTACTGTTAGCTTCATTATTTCTCTGTTTAGTTTCTGTCTGGATGACTTGTCCATTGGTGATAGTGGGGGTGTTGAAGTCTCCCATTATTAACGAATGGGGTTAGAAGTGTAATTTAAGCTTCAATAATGTTTCTTTTATGAATGTGGGTGCCCTTGCATTTGGGGAATATTCAGAATCATGACATCATCTTAGTGGATTTTTCCTTTGATAAGTATAAAGTGTCCTTCCCCATCTCTTTTGATTAATTTTGGTTGAAAGTCTATTTTATTAGCTATTATAATATCTACTCCAACTTGCTTGTTGAGTCCATTTGCTTGGAAAATCTTTTTCTAGCTCTAAGGTAATGTCTACTTTTGATACTGAGGTGTGTTTCTTGTATGCAACAGAATGATGGATATTGTTTTCCAATCCATTCTGCTAACCTGTGTCTTTTAATTGGGAAATCAAGTCTATTGATGTTGAGAAACATTAAAGACAAATGATTGTTATTTTCTGTTATTTTGATGGTGATGGTGGTGGTGGTGGTGGTGTGTGTGTGTGTTCCTTTTGTTTTTGCTGGTGTGGATTATCTATTTTCTGTGTTTTCTTGGACGTAGTTAACTTCCTTATGTTGGAGTTCTCCTCTAGTATCTTCTGTAGAGATGGATTTGTGGATAGATAGTGTTTAAATTTAGTTTTGTCATGAAAAATCTTGTTTTCTCTCAATGGTGATTGAAAGTTTTGCTGGGAATAGCAGTCTGGGCTGACATCTGTAGTCTCTTCATGGCTGTGAGTCTCTTCATGGCTGCGAGAGTTTATCTTTGTTGAAAAGGTGTTTTTGGATGTTTCCCCCATTGGTTTCTGTTTGCTCTGTGTCTTTTGACCTGAGTGGCCTGGGTTTCTGGTAACTAGCAAGTATGCAGATCTCAGAATGTGTCTCCTCTGGAGTTTTGTGGTTTTATGACCTCTGGGGTTTGGGTGCTAACTTTAACACTGAGATCCCTAGTACCAGCATGGCCTGGGGTACCTAGTGCTGGCAGGCCTCCAGGATAGCAGGCAGAGTTGTGGTGCAGGAAATTAAGCATAGAGTATTGGGTGCAGTTTACTGCTGTTGGGTTGCTTTCAGGAAGAACTAGTTTCTCAAGTTCCTGAAGAATTCTGGCTTTTATCTACCTGTCAGAAATCCTCCTCTAGTTGAAGCTGAGCTCATTTCTGGATATTTTGACTGTCTTTTGTAGTTTGAAGAATTAGAGTTTTCACTGGACCTGACAGGCTTTCTAAGTTTAAAACCATGTGATCTGCAAATATAGGTAATTTTTCTTCCTTCTCTATTTGTATTTTTTCTTTTATCGTATTGCTTTAGCTAAGGTTTTGAACATTACTATATTAAATAAAAGAGACCTTTGCCCCATTCATTATGTTAATCTGTTGGGTCCATCACTACAGACATTCCATTACTGGGGTGTGGAAGCTGGAAACTTGCTGGGGAGGTCTGGAAACTGTTACTAAGGAAGGAGATGAGGACATCTGGAAACTGCTGCTGACCCATGTCCTTGCCTCAGGCCAGGTGGCAAGGCAGCTTCTGAGGCCCTGGACTTGCCTGGAATTTTCCAGTTCTTGGTTACAGACATTTATGCCTAGTCTTCTTAACTGCCAGTTTGAAGTCTGTCATGGAATCAGACTAGCCTTCTCACCATGGCCACTCCATGGTATGGTTATAGGGGAAGTATCTATTGTAGACATGAGAGAGAATGAGAGAACAGTCAGAAGAATAGGAAATAGTTCAGAGTAAAAAAAAAAGAAAGTAGTAGACTGAAAAGGGCTAGCAAACTGGACCTGGCCAGTTGAGAAGTGGGAGCAAAGTAGAGAGAAAGATGGAGGTGAAGAGGGAGTGATGAAGATAAATAGACGACCTAGAGAGTGCATAGCCAAAATAGAAGGGTTATAAGGAGAATGGACAGCTGGGGGAAAGAAACACATGAGCTGGAGAAGTTAGTGGTGGTAAAGGAGCTGGGGGAGAGCTGAGTAGTGCTGGTTGGGGAGGGGGAGAGGTGATGAGGCATATGCCAGCATGGATGCTGAGCTGTGTAATAGGTACTTGTGATACTGAGGGAGACTGGGCACCAGCAAGTGCTTTGGTGTGCTAATAGCCACTACAGATAGACATTTGTCCCTTCTGCCAGTGATAAGAGAAATGGCCTCTTTTGGTAGAGATTAACATAGAGGTCACCTACTCCAGAATTCTCTAATGTGCTTTAAATCAGGCCTGCAAGGTCACTTAGTTGTTGTTCTATCTTGGTAATGGGAAGACCTCAGCATGCTGAACTTCTGAAGAATAAAACACTCTTTGCATTTACATACTATTTGAGTCTGGGGTGTTATTCTTTGGCCAATCATGGACTCTTGCAGTGTCATCAGTTTATACAATTCCTGAATTCAATTTTCAGGTATTTCATTGAATATTGTTGTACCTCTGTTGATCAGGGAAATTATTTTATAATTGTCTTTGTAGACTGTGTCCTTTTGAGAATTTAGTGTAAAAGTAATTGTCTTAGTTAGGCTTTTCATGCTGTGAAGAGAGATCGTGACCATGACAAGTCTTATAAAGGCAAATATTTATTTGGGGCTGGCTTACAGGTTCAGAGGTTCAGACAATTATCATTAAAGTGGGAGCATGGCAGCATCTAGGTAGGCATGGCATGGCACTGGAGTGTTCTATATCTTCTTCTGAAGCCACCCAGAAGACTGATTCTCACATGGCTAGGAGGAAGATCTCAAAGCCCACCCCCACAAGAACACACGTCCTCCAACAAGGCCACACCAACTCCAAAAAGGCAACTCCTCCTAAAAGCACCATTCTTAGGGCCAAACATATTCAAACCACCATAGTAATATAGGCTTTATAACATGAATTTGATGGTATTCCTTGCCTTTCTTGTTTTCTTTGTGTTTGTCTTTTCCTTTCCATTTCTATTTTGGAGAATGTTGTGTTAGCTCATCCTTAAAGAATTTGACAGTGGTCTACCCAGCCCTGGGGTTTACTTTATAAGGATATTGCTTTCATTTAATTGCTTGTTATGGTTCTGCTGAAGTTCTTTATAGATCTTAAATTTATATTTGGTAGGTCATATATAGCTAATAATTTATCCATTTGGTGAACCATGTGTTCAGTCCATTATCCCTTTTTTTTGTTTTGTTTTGGTTTGGTTTGGTTTTTTGAGACAGGGTTCTCTCTATAGCCATGGCTGTCTTGGAACTCACTCTGTAGACCAGTTTGACCTTGAACTCAGAAATCTGCCTGCCTCTCAGTATCCCACTGTTAATTGAATAATTTGTTTTCTTATTGTTTATTTTTAAAATTTCCTTGTATAGTCTAGATATTATCTTTATTGTGTATGTGTCTGTATGCATGTATGCATGTGTGTATCTGACAATGATTTTATCTCATTTGTTGTCAGTCTCTTCACTTGATTAACTGCTTGCTTTACTATACAGAAGCTTCTTAATTTCATGAGGTGCCAATTGTCAACTGTTGGCCTTAAGTCTTAGATTTAACTGTCAACTTGACACAGCCTAGTAACTTGAGAAGGGAGTCTCAATTAAGAGATTCCACAAATCATACTGGCCTGTGTGCATGTCTGCAGAACACTATCTTGACCGTTTATTTAGGAAGGCCAGTACACTATGGGCCATATCATACCTTGCGAGCTAAACATGAACCTGCAAACAAGCCAGCAAGCAGGCATCCTCCATTGTTTATGCTTCAAATCCCAGAGTTCTCACCCTGATTCTCACCCCTCAGTGATGAACTATATAGCCTGTAAGCTGAAATAAACTTTCCTTCTCTTAGTTGCTTTTGGTCAGTGTCTTAGTAGGCTTTTATTGCAGTGAAGAGACACCATGACTGAGGCAACTCTTATAAAGATCAACATTTAGTTGGGACTGGCTTACAGTTTCAGAGGTTCAGATCATTATCATCCTGTCAGAAAGCATGACAGTATCCAGGCAGATACGGTGTTGGAGAAGGAGCTGAGATTTTACATCTTGACCCAAAGGCAGGCAGAAGGAGACTATCTTATGCAGGAAGCTAGGAGAAGGCTCCCTTCTGCATTCAATTGAGTTTAAGCACATAGGAGACTCAAGTAAGCCCCAACCCATCCCTCCAACAAGGCTACATCTACCCCAACAAGGGCACACCTCCTAATAGTGCCACTTCCTATGGGCAAGGATATTCAAACTGCCATAGTCAGCAATAGAAAGGAAGTTAAAACACCTTGCTTCCTGGATGACTGGAACCCTGTTCAGAAAGTCCTTACCTGTGCCTCTATATTGAAGTGGTTTTCCTACCTTTTACTCTGCTTCAGATCTTTAGTTAAGGTGTTTGATTCAGAGTTGATTTCGTGTGTGTGTTAGGAGGCAGGAAGGGAAAGGGAAAGGAGGGAGAGAGGGAGAGAGAGAGAAAAGGAGAGAGAGAGGGAGAGAGAGAGAGAGAGAGAGAGAGAGAGAGAGAGAGAGAGAGAGAACACTAAGGTACAGTTTGAGTATCCAGTTTCCAAACATCATTTGTTAAAGAGACTGTCATCTGTCATTTTGGCAATGTGTACTTTTGGTGGCTTTGTCAGAGATCAGGTCACTATACCTGTGAAGGTTTGTATGTAGATCTTCTGTTGGGTTCCACTCATCAGTTTTTGTGCCAGGATCATGCTGCGTTTGTTACCATGGCTCTGCAATATAACTTTAAATCAGGCATTGTCGTCTGTTGTCCTCAGGACTGCTTCAGCTATACAGTACCTTTTGTACTTCAAAAAGAATCATAAGGCTAATTTTTTTTAATGTTCAGGAAGAACATCATTAAAATTCTCACAGGAACTGCATTCAATCTGTATATTGCTTCTAGAAAAATCCTATTTTCAAAATACTAACCCTATCAATTTATGAGCATAGGAGGGCTTTCCATCTTCTACTGTCTCATTCAGTTTCTTGAGTGCTTTACATTTTTCATTTTAAAGGTCTTTAACTTCTTTGGTTACATTTATTACAAGCTTTTAAAAAAGCAATTGTGAATGGGAGTACTTCCCTATTTTCTTGTTCAACGTGTTTTTTATTACTATATAGAAAGTATATTAATTTTTGCATCTTAAAATATGTGGCTTTATAGTTTGATGAAAGTGTTTCTAGGCATTTCTAGGGTCTCTGATGTATAGAATCATATTAACTACACATATGGACACTTTGATTTCTTCCTTTCCTATCTGTATCACCTTTATTTATCTTGTCTTATTGCTGTAGCCAACACTTCCAACACTAAATTGAATAAGAGTAGAGAAAGTAGACACACTTTTTTTTCTGATTTTACTAAAAAAAAAATTTTCCTCATGTAGTATAGCATTAGCTACAGGTTTGTTATAATACTTTCCTTTAAAGATTTAAAGAATCTATTCTTTATTTCATCAGTTCTTTGTGTTGTTGTAGTTTCTACTTCATTAATTTCTGCTGTGATAAAGTTATTTTCATGTACTGACTTTGAGATTGTCGTTTTTCACGCGGCTTTAAAGCACATCATTAAATTATTTACTTGAGGTCTCTCTGATTTTTTTAATGTAAATATTTAGAACTATAAGCTTTCCTCTTAGAACTGTTTTCTTTGTGCCCCATAGGTTTTGGTGTGTTATATTTTCATTCTCCTTAACTTCTACTGATTTTTAAAATTTATTTCTTGATTTCTTCAATGACTAAATCAATATATTCCATATTATGTTGCTTAATCTTCTTCATGTATGTGTGTTCTGTATTTTTCTTGCTATTTATTTGTAGTTTTATCCAATTGTGATAAGATAGACTATAAGGACTATTCAGCTCTTCTTGCTAAGACTTGCTTTCTGTTCTAATCTATGGTCTTTCCTAGAGAAAGTACCATGAGTTTCTAAGAAGAATGTATTCTACAGTGTTTGGATGGCATATTTTGTCTATGATGTCATTTGATTCAAATGTTTCTCCACTGAGGGACTGGTCTGTCAATTTTTGATAGTATATAAGTCATTCACTGTTACTGTGTTTTGGTTTATCTGTGACTTTATACCTAGTAGTATTCTATGAACCCTAATGCACCCATGTTGGGTGGATATAGGTTTAGAATTATCCGATCCATTTGATGGTTTGATGTGTTAATCAGTATGTAGTGGTCTTCTTTATTTCTTCTGAATATTTTTTATTTGAAATCCATTTTGTCAGATATTAGGACAATGACACCAGGTTGTTCTCTAAGTCTTTTTCCTAGGAATACTTGTTTTCATCCTTCACTCAAAAGTTTCTTAGAGTGAAATGCATTTCATGGGCACAGTAAATATATGATTCCTGCTTTCTTATCTGTTCATCTGTGTCTTTGAGTAGAGAATTAAGGCCATTGATATTCTGATATGCAGTTACTATTGAAAGGTATGTAGTAATTCTTGTTTTGCTGATTTTTTAGTATTTGGTATTTTCCTAATCCTCTCTCTCTCTCTCTCTCTCTCTCTCTCTCTCTCTCTCTCTCTCTCTCATATGAGTGTGCTGTAGCAGGAATGTCTGAAAACACACCAGAAGAGGGTATCAGATCCCATTACAGATGGTTGTAAGCTACCATGTGATTGCAGGGAATTGAACTCAGGACTTCTGGAAAAGCAGCCCGTGCTCTTAACAACTGAGCCATCTCTCCAGCCCTCCTTCTCCTATATTAAGTATTATTCTATCATGATCTATTCTTTCTGGTGGCCTCATGGATGTCTTTGCCTTTGTCCCCAGTCTGAAGGATTTCTTCAAATATGTTCTGTAGAACTCACTTAGTGGTAATGAATTCCTCTAGCACATTTTATTTTAATGGAAAGTTTTTCTTTCTCCTTCAATTATAATAGCTCTGCTGGGTGTTGTAGTATGGTGAGGCAATTGTCTTTAAGAACTTGTTATACATCATTCCAAGCCTTCCTGGTTTTCAAAGTTTCTGTTGAGAAATCTACTATTATTCAGATGGTCTGGCCTTAAGATGTGTCTTGACATTTCCTTTGAAATTTGATACACTTTCTTTTTTCCTGTACTTCCAGTGGTTAAGCATAATACAATGAGAGGATTTCCTTTTCTGGTCTTACCTATATGGTGTTTTAAATGCCTTCTACATCTCGATTGGCACCTCTTCTCTAATTAGGGGAAATTTTATGCTATCATTTTGTTGAAAATGTTTTCTATATCTTTGGAATAAAAGCATTGCCTTTCTTTTATGCCCAAGACTCTTACATTTTGTCTTTTTATTGCACCTTATATATCTTGGAAGTCTCACTTGTACCTTCTTATTATTTTTCTTCTTGTCAAATTGCTCAAATTCCTTCTCCATGTCTTTGAGTTCTGATGTTCTGTCCTTTCGTTGATCTGTTGTGTTCATGAAGCATTCCATTGAGTTTTGTGTTTTCTTGTTCTTTTCATTTCCAGTATTTTCATTTGGTTTTCTTCAGTATTTCTGTCTCTTTATGGTATTTTTTCACACCTTTTTGATTTGATCATGGTGTTTCTTTATAGCAATAATAACTTAAGACAAGTTGATTCCAGGATAGTTGTAGTGACAATTTTGTTTTTTGAAAAAAAAAAAAAAACCACAGAAGTATTATAAGAATGTGTTTTCATTTAAACTCCAGGTGTGGGATATGGGGCTGTTTCAGACTATCCACCACAGCTGACTATGATTTGCCTTGTGCTCTAGAAGGGGAATGGTTTTGTCAGGTGCAGTGTGTAGTATTTGGAATTCTGGAGGCTTTTTAGAGGTTATATAAATGCTAGAACCCCAATAGCTATTGTGGCCACTTGGTGGCTATTGGCTGGATGCCATTGATTGCTGTTGGTTGAAGTTTGTCAAGTGGTCATGTTTGAAAAGAAGAAGAAATTAAATATCCTGATGGTGAAGATCAAACTTGCCCCAAAGAACTTGACGCCCCTAATCAGCAGGAAGTAGTCTAAAGATAAATTCATTCCCTTTCCCCCATCCTTTTTCCTCTCCTACCTAATGTTAGGAGCATGAAAGGGTGGAAAAAAGAAGAACCCACAAAGTAGCCAAAAGACCAGCTACAGATAGTGAGGTGTTGCTCTGACAGATCTAACCAAGTTGGTTTTGGAAGGATAGCAGAAGGACTTTGGAGCTTTGGCCTAGAAAAAGTCATTGATTTGAGAACTCAGAACTGTTCTGTAGGATCTTGGAAGATAAGAAGCTTAAGAACAGTGTAATTGATGGAGGCCTGGCTTGTGAAGTTTCAGACAGAAGCAAAGACTCCACCAGGCCTTTTGAGTTAAGAATCTGTGATTCTGGTTTGCTGGGTCTGAAGAATTTGCTATAATTAACAAGATACCCGAACCACTGAAGAGAAACCATTGTTTTTCTGGGGCAATAGATACTGGTTAGCTTGTGTTGAAGAATCAGCTGTGAGTTAAGAAGAGACTAGCATCATAGAGGTGAAGTCTTCTAAGAAACGGTTCCTCAGGATCAGTACATAGGAGAAACCGCCAAGGTTGCACCTTCCGTTGACAGATGAAATTGGTAGTGTAAGAGTCTCCCATGTGGTACTGGTTTTGTATTTATGAAGGGGTCACAGAGAGCGGCTGAGGCTTGACATGGTGTGGCAGGGTTGGAGTTCCTGAAGAGACTCCAAGAAAGGTTATTAGTGAAAGTGAATCCCAGTTGCAGCAAAGGGACTCTAGCATTTTGGAGATGCCAGTACCATAGACAATGGCCACCAAGCACAGCAGCAGGTGTGGAGTGGTGTCAGCTGGAACCTAGAAGACAAGCTGTGTGTGTGCTTCATAGAGCAGAGTCAATGAAGGGATCTAAGATCACTCAGAAGATCATGAGTGAATCCCAGACAATTGGACAATGAGTTGTTTATACATTTGGAGTTCGGTTTTGCTTTGTTAAGATTGTGATTATGCCCCCAATTCTTCCCTCATGAAGTAAGAAAGTATTTAACTTAATTTTTTAAAAGGAGCCCACAGTTGAGAGTTTTAGAACTTTTAAAAAAGATTTTGGAATTTTAAAGAAACTGGACCTTTTAGAAGGACTGAACTTTTAATGTGTTTAGATTTGTAAAGATTGTCAGACTTTTAAAATTATTTATGTTTTTATGTAAGATCTTGGGGATGACTGAGAAGAGCAAAGTTGTAGCTTAATGGTGATGTATTTGTGTGTCAAGTTGATAAGGGGTCAATTGTATTGGCCAGGTTTATGTCAACTTTACACAAATTATCTGGAAGGAGGGAACCTCAATGAAGAAAAAGCCTCCATAAGATCAGGCTGTATACCCGCCTGCAAAGCATTTTCTTAATTAGTAATTGATGTGCAAGGGCCCAGCCCATTGTGTGTGGAGCCATCCCTGGGCTGGTGGTCATGAATTCTATTAGCAGGCTGGGAAAAGCTTGGAGAGCAAGCCAATACAAAACTCTCCTCTGTGGACTCTCCAACAGCTCCTGCCTCCAAGGTCCTGTCCTATTTGAGTTCCTGTGTTGAGTTTCTTCAATGATGGACTATGATATGGAACTATAAGCCAAGTAAATCCATTTGTACCCAACTTGCTTTGGTCATGGTGTTTCATCAGAGCAACGTAACTCTGACTAAGACACTGGATTATTACCTTTTGGGTGAGGAGTCCCTTACCCCTGCTGCTCAAACTGTAAGAGTGTGTCTTATAGGAGCTGTGTGGAGCATGCCTTCTTTTTCTTTGGTGTTTCACCTTTATTTTTCTCAGCAGCCTTCAGATTTTTTCTACCTTTATGAATTTCTAAAGGTTTTCTCAATCTATCTTTGGGATAGTCCGTTCTTTTTTTTTTTAATTTTTTTGAGATTTATGTTATATATCTGAGTGTTCTGTCTCTGTGTATACCAGCATGCCAGAAGAGGGCATCAGACTCCATTACAGATGGTTGTGAGCTATCCTGTGGTTGGTGAGGCTTGAACTCAAGACCTCTGGAAGAGCAGACAGTACTCTTAACCTCTGAGCCATCTCTCCAGCCCCAGGTCTGTTCTTTCTTACAGCAACTCTTCTCCTTAACTAGATATGATAATTAATTTTGATTATCAACTTGATTGGATTTGGAATCAAGTAAGAGAAACATCTCTAGAACAGTTTGTGAGAACATTTCATGGAAGGATGGACTGACAGGAAAAAAACCATCCCCCAGAGTGGGCAGTGGCTTTGGGTGCCACCTCAGACACAAAGAGGTTTGATGAAAAGGCAATGCTTGCCTACATGCTTCCTGCTGGTCATTCCTGTTGCTGCTGCTGTACAATCCTTCATGGTTGTTGGCTTATTCACTTGTCCAATGTGGGGTGAAGACAAGTCACTGCAGAAATTCTCCAGACCTTCACAGCTATATTGCAGCTACAAAGATATCTGCCCTCCAGGATTGAGCAGCCATGAGTTTATTGGCCTCTCCAGTGTGCAGATGTTGAACTATGCAGATCCTATTGTGTAATCCAATGTAATAAAATCCCTCTTTTTAACATATAGTTAGTCATTCTATCGTCCGTATTCTTCTGGAGAACCCTAACTGTTCACTGAGTCACAGGGAAATGGCCCCTAGTCTGTCATCTTACTCAGGAGCTATTGTAGCATTCTCTATGGAACACTGTCAGAAAAAGCTCAAGAGGCATGAACTTGAGATGCATGAGTGAGCTCCCCGTTCATGCAATAACTGACCTCTACATCTGAAGCTGTGTTGGGTGGGTACACAGAGCACTCAGATTTTCAAAGGTCCCAAAAGAGGGTCACAAAGTGTGACTAAACAGCTTGTTAGTCCTTCTTCCAATCCCAAGCTAGTTGCTTTCCTCTAGTCACACTTACGCAGAAGAGCAGTATAAGAAATAGGCAGGGCTCTACATTTATCCCATTTTAAAATCATAGAACTTTGTGGTATTTTTAATTCTTTAGGTCAGTACCAAAAAATTCCTAAAATGACAATCCAAAATTAATCTTTCCATCTGTGACCACATCATCTAGACCATGCTGGTAATTTCTATACATTTATCATTCTGAAGCTATCTTGCCCCTGAACTTGTTTGCTAAAATGTAGAAATGTCTATATTGCAGGTAGAAGGTCCCAGAAGGTGAGGGTACTTGCCTCTCTTCCTTACTACTATTTTATTTCAGCATATGAGAAACTGCCTGGCACAAAGGCATAGTAGACATTAGGAAAATATCTGCAATAAATTAATAATTAATTTAACTAACTAATCAAGGGGTGGATGAATGGCTCTTCAGAATGCAGCATTGTGTCAGCGTTATTGACAAGACTTAGTAATGATCACGTTTCAATAGCAGATCCTCCCTCTGCGTCCTACTTCTGGGGCCCTGAAGAGTGGAGTGGGGAGGACCACAGGGAGTCCTCCTTTCTCCTTCAGCATCTCTCATTGGACCTGATGTTTTCTCATCTGTTAAGATCTTCATTGTTTCCTAAAAGTGTGTTTTAGGGGCTCACAGACCGCTAGTAGCTTGATTGAAACCCCCACATGTCTATGTGCTAATACCCCCCCCACACACACACATACATACACAGCTATGTGTCCCTAGCTGCTGGCATTTTTCCAGGTGGCAGAAACTTGGAAAGTAGGCTTTAGCTGGAGAAAGTGTCTTGGTTACTTTTTCTATTGCGTGAAGAGACACCATGACCAAAGCAACTTATTTTAAAAAGTATTACACTGGAGGCTTTATTATAGTTTCAGAGGGTACACCTATGACCATCATAGTGGGGAAGGTGGCTGCAGACAGGCAGGCATGGCACTGGATCTGCATCCAAGAACTTACATCCTTACACACAACTTGGAGGCAATGAAAGAGAACTAATTGGGGATGGTATAAGCTTTCATAATGTAGTGACACACCCCTCCAAAAAAGGTCAGACCTTCTAATCTTTCCCAATAGTTTCACTAACTGGGGGCCAAGAATTCAAACATATGAGCCTGTTGAGGCCGTTCTTATTCAAACCACCACAAAGCGGGTAATTAGAGATGAGTCCTTCAGGGCTGGAAAGATGGCTCAGCATTTAACAACACTGCTGTTCTTCCAGATGTCCTGAATTCAATTCCCAGTACACACATGGTGGCTATAACTGTAGTCCTATGAGATCCAATACCTTCTTCTGGTGTACAGATGTGTATACAGACAAAATACCCATATACATAAAATACAAAAGGGGGAGCTAGAGAGATGGCTTAGCCATTGAAAGTTAGGCTCACAACTAATAATGTAAGAGATGGGTCCTTCAGCATACCTTGTCTATGATTCCATTCTTCTTGTCCTTCTCTGTCCACCATGAGGCAAAGAATCTCCTCCTTTACATGTGCCTGCTCCTATGGTATTGTGCCTCTCTATAGGCCCAAAATCAATGGGTCCCAGCAGGACTGTTAACTGAGCCCTCTGAAATAGTAGTTCCCAAAGAAACTCTTCCTTTTATAAATTGTTCTCTGTGATACTTTTGCTAGTTACATAAAAGAAATTAATACAAGAATCCTATAAAGCTCAAAGTAGGATTCTCAGCATCACAAATAGTAATGATGGTGACGATGACGGTGGTGGTGGTGGTAGTGGTGGTGGTGGTGGTGGTGGCAGCGGGTGGCAGCGCAGGCTGAAGTGTTCTGACCCCAGATAAGATAAAAAAAAAAGTTGGCGTTTGTCTGAATGTAAAGATGACGAAACTAACGTCAGAGAAGAGGACAGAGGGGAGGGAAAATGGGGAAAAAGAAGAGGGGAGAAGGGAGGGGAAAGGGACAGGGAGAGAGAGGTTGAACAAGCAAACCTGCTAATCTGAATGTGCTAAATTCTAGGTTTGCTCAGTCTGAATACATTTCCAGACTTGATTATCACTTTCAGGTCATGTTATTAGTTTGGTTGGTCTTTGATTTCTGGCAAACATTAATTCCTAACTCTAGGAAAACATTTTCAAAACCTGTGGGCACCTGAATGCGTTTCTCATTCATTCATTTGTCCACTTACTGAAGAAAGGCATAGGGATAGGTGGGTGCACAGGAAAGTAAAGGCACATAGGAGGGTGAAGTAGACAGCAGCTATGCTGTGGGTTTCTGGTGGGAAGGCAGCTATCAGGGACAAGAAGAGAAATGGTGAGGTGATCATGAACCTCATACTGCCTAGGATGCTCCAGGAATGAAGAGCTATATCAAAACACCCAGCTCATGCCAGGTGTGGTGGGTGGTGCGTGCCTCCTATCCCAGCCCTTGGGACAGAGAGGCAGGTAGACCTCAGTGAGTCCAAGAGCTACATAGTAGCACCTTGTCTCAAAAAGGAAAACACACACACACACACACACAAAACAAAAACAAAAAATCCATTAAGATTCCCAAGTCATAAATAGTATTAAAGAGAATTCAGTCTGTGTATAGAGGAAAGCCATACCATTCTTTATCAGAGAGCTGGTTTCACACTTAGATACCACAAGATTGGTTTCAGACTGTCTCCATTTTACAGACAAATTTGAAGCACTTGGACCTCTAAGCAAGGGTTGAATGACTATCCAGAGCCAACAAAGCCAGGAAGACAGAGAAGCAGAACCTGGACAGTATGCCGTGTCTTCAAAGCCCCATGTCTTTTGTATTCCTTCTTTTTTCCAAGCACAATAAGTCCGGAAGAACCACACACAGGGCATAACCCTGTAGAAACCTGCAGCAGAAGGCATCCAGGCTGTGCTATTTTAAGGATCGGTTCTGCCAAAACAATGCCAGCAGCCGGGAGCAGAGGCTCTAGCCAGCTCTCAAGTTGTTGCAAGGTGGGTCTATTTGCAGCTCGCTCTCTCTCTCT
>NW_021604665.1:3989499-3990884 GCF_004785775.1 Grammomys surdaster | reverse complement strand
GAGAGAGAGAGAGAGAGAGAGAGAGAGAGAGAGAGAGAGAGAGAGAGGAGGGGAGAAAGAGAGAGAAATAAAACAAAAAGGAATCTCTGCCCCTAAAGGAATCACTAACTGCTTAAAAAAAATCACATAAACCAAGATTGAGTGCTCAGGCGAGTCTAACTTTTGACCCTGTGACACACCATGGTCACCTACCAGCTTCATGCCTGAAAATGACTTAATTGGGTTAGAAAAAACTGCAAAACAATCAAAGTTTAAGCAAGCTTATGATTTTGTATTGAGTCACATTTGAGACCCATGTGGCTCCCAGGCAACAGCTTGGACACACCTGAAAATGGACCCCTGATAGGTACATAGAGCCATGGGAAGATGGACAGTCCCAAGTGCTCTGTGAAGACCAGAAGGGTGTTAGTGAAGGGTGTGACAGGTTAAGGGGAAAGGATCCCAGTAGTGGAAAGCACAGGTATAATGCCTTTAGACAGAAAGCAACAGGGTAAACCCCTTGATTCTCCAGAAGGACAGAGCCTGGAAGACATTAGAAGTTGAGGATGGACAAGCAAGGGTTAGGTGATGGAACACTAAAAAACCCGTGTTATGTTAAATAGGATGGAGGTCTATCTTATGCAAGTACAAGGCCTTGGATTCAATTCCCAGCCTAAAAGAATACAAAGAAACATGTTCAGGAAATTTCTGGGTAATTCCTAAACTAGCAGAAAGTAATGCATTTTAAACATATCACTACCGTGGCCACTGCCAATGACATAGAACACCAACCTGTCTCTTAACACCAACATGTCACCTCCCTTCTTACTTGTTACTGAGCCAAGTAGCCCAGCGTGACTTCACATGTTCACACTCTACTTGCTATTTGGTGCTGGCAGGCATAACAGGGGACAGGGTCAGTCCGCTCACGTTATTTCTCTGCCTTGAGTGTTGAGACAACAGGAATTAGAGACCTATGACATCACCACCACATGGTTCAGCTCTCCACATCGTATCCTGGCTCAAAGAGATACAGTAAACACACACTGGATGAGTGGCCTAACCCAGGCTCCTTCACTTCCTCAAGATGCAGTTACCTGATCTGTAAAATCAGATACTACCAGTCTGTTTTATAGGACTGTACTAGTAAAGAGATGGTAAGTACATGGCACAGTACCGGGCACAAGCCATGTATTCCTCACACTATAAATCTACACATGATATATCATCTATACAGCACATGCACACATGTATATACACTCTCAAAGGGATATCACACACACACACACACACACACCACCACCACCACCACCACCACCACCACCAGTTCTTGCAGTCTAAAACAGAGACTCCATGAAATATTGTCTAAGTAACTGGGCATCCATGAGGTATTGTCTAAGTAACTG
>NW_021604665.1:3973958-3989489 GCF_004785775.1 Grammomys surdaster | reverse complement strand
TATTGTCTAAGTAACTGGGCATCCATGAGGTATTGTCTAAGTAACTGGGCATGGTACTCACATTTATAATCCCAGTTCTCAAAAAGTTGAAGTAGAAGAATCATGAATTTAAAGATAGCCTAGGCAATATAAGATATTTAATTACTACTTTAGGTGGCTCATGCACCTATCTATGAATGGGGAAACCTCAAGCCTTGACATTTCCCACATTTGGTCATAGAGCAGACATGCTCTGATGGAGACTCACTTCTTCAGTCCCTCCCGAGCCTAAGCATATGATTTGCCGTGTGACACTGTGCATATGACTACCCTGTCTGTATGTGTTTCTTCAATAGAAAAGGAAGAAATCACCAGAAGTGTCATGGACCATTAGAACTTCCATTTAGCCTGAAACAACCCATGTTGATGCCCATTACTCCAGCATGGGAATTATTCCAACTATAAACTGGTCCAGTTGATGTCACATTGTGGGATTACTTTGTGAGCAATGTGAGATTTGCAGGTACGTTAATCCTTTAGTGACTTAATTCCTCAGGATCACCTGCCAAATCTCTCCCCGTTTACCAGCACACAACCAAAGAGCATCGGCATCTATGTTTATCACAAGAAGGGAAGGAAATGTATCAACAGGGGTGCAGTGAACAGTTGCTGCCCATTCCTCTGTCCTCCCCACTGGGGGCTTTGAGTCAGGACTTTTTCAAATTCAAGTGTGAGAAAAAGTATCTGGAAATAATCCGCACAGAGATTGTTGATATAGGAAAGCTGACATGTCCAGGTCGTTTGCTAGCTTCAGGTAAACGCAAGGTCCAAGTGCTTAAACAAAGCCGTGTCAGGAACCTAGGCTCGCTGTTTTCCATCTTCTCTTCCTCCCTATCATCAGCTTCCGCCAAGGTACCCGCTTAGACTTACGGTCTTGATTCCAGAAGGAAAAATCGCTTTTATTCCCAAACTTCATGTCAGTCTCTGGGAGGGAGCTGAGTGGCTCGAAGGGCCATGTGCTTGCTTATTCCTACATCCAGGGACACAGGGCGTGCTGACTACCTCAGTCACATATCCAACCCATGGGAAAGGAAACAGTTACTGCCGATTCTATCACACAGATCTGTGAATGAAATGTCCTCTAGAAAGGGTGAAGGCTAGACCAAAAAAAAAGATGACCCTTACATGTCTATCTTCAACAACACTTAAACTATATTTCAACCCCGGTCCTCCTCTTTTGACAATCATCTCTGCTGGACAAGGAATTTATTTCAATTTTATAAAGAGCTAAGAAAAGAAAATGAAGGGCAATAAAAAGTATTTTGGTTTTTAATAGTGAGACTGTAGAGGAATGTCAGCCCACATCAGATAAGCATCTTTATAGTGCAGCTGGCACCATGTTCATGCTCCATCTGCCCAGCCCATCATCCATCCGCTTTGCTCCTGGGCCTGCTCTATGGCCCGAGGCTGACCCTTGATGATGTCTAATCTGGGATCTATGGGTTTCAGATCAGGTAAGGCTGTGAAAGCGAGGCCCTGGGAGTCATTCTCTGTGCCTCCTAGTCCTCAGCTCTGGCCTCGCCACAGTCCTGTCAGCCTCAGGCTTTCTCCTTTATCTTTTGCTTTCATGTTTCATAGTGAGAATAGCTTCTTACCTGCAATCCCTTGAGTGATGGGTCATATCCTGTTGCCCCATCACCTTTGATAGGTCCTTCCACAAAGCCATTACACTCATTTCAGATCTCTTTGCTTTAACATCCCTTGAGTGTCCCATCTACCGACAGCTAAGATCCTAGCCCACAGTGCACCTGGGTTATTTTTCCTCTTCACCACCCCCCATGTCTCTCACCCCAGAAAAGAAATAACGTGCACTGAGAATGTAGCTCAGTTGGGAGAGTACTACCCTGGATCTGATCCCAAAGGGTAAATAAACTAGGTGTGGTAGCACTTAGCTGTAATTCCAGCACTTGGCAGGAAGAGGCGGGAGGATAGGAAGTTGAAGGTCATCTTTACTATGTACTGAATTTGAAGCCAGTCTAGACTTAATGACACACAGTTTCAGAAAAAGAAGGAAGAGGGGAGAGAGAAAGAAATTATCTTAACTCCTAGATAATGTAATATTTTGATATATAGCATTCCATATTTTATTCCTTGTATATAAATACATACAATGCAGAATTTTAATGATAAAAGTAGAATTAGCATTATCTTTTAAAATTTGAAGTTGTCTCTTTTGTTGAGATTGGTAATAGGAAGATGTTAATGGTTTCAAAAGCAAGTCAGAAACATTATCTTTGTAGGACACTGTTACAAGTATAACCACTTTTTTTCCAAAACAATTACAAAATAATCAGTTTTAGAGATCTCTTGTAAACAAGTGACTAAACTTTCAAGCCAAGTAAAGTAAATGTGGGGAATATTTTGGGACTTAGATGACTTTCAGTGAACTTTGATATTCTCAACAGAGAGTGAACGGGCACGTGTGGTATGCATTCACAGGACGTGTGTGGGTACACAAGTGTGAAGGCCTGACGTTAATGTTGGTTGCCTTCCTCAGTCAATCTCCATCTTTTTGAGACTGGGTCTCTCATTGAACCTGGAGCCCACCTATTCAGTTGGAATAACTGCCACCAAGTTCCAGGGACCCTCTTGTTTCTTCCTACTTCCAGGATTATATGTATCGGCTGCTGTGCTCCAGCAGCTGCTGCTTCTGCTTCTGCTTCTTCCTCTTCCTCTTCCTCTTCCTCTTCCTCTTCTCCTTCCTTCCTTCCTTCCTTCCTTCCTTTCTTTCTTTCTTTCTTTCTTTCTTTCTTCTTTCTTCTTCTTTCTTCCTCCTCCTCTTCTTCCTCTTCTTCCTCCTCTTCTCCCTCCTCCTCTTCATCATCTTCCTCTTCCTCCTCCTCCTCCAATGTGAGTGCTAGGGAATTTGAACTCAGGTTCTTATCCTTACACTGCAAGTGCTTTACTGAGCCATCTCCCCAGCCTCAGAGATGAGATTTTTGGGAGGTGATTGTGTCATGAGGGCTCTGCTTCTGTCTATAGATTAATCCATTAATGGATTTATAATATGGCATTATTTAGAACTGGTAGGCCATATATATAGGTGGAGGAAGTGGATCAGGGGAGATATGCCTTTGGAAACAATCAATGTCTTGTCCCTAGCTCCTTTCTTTACCCACTCCTGACCTGGGCAGAGGGTAGTGACAAGAAATAGTAACACAGGACTCTACGTTTGGAGGCCCTGCAGTTGGAAGGAGTTAAACTATTTAATGAGAATGCACTGGAAGGCAAGTCTGGTGCCAGAAGCATCAGTAATTCTAGCTCAACAGAGTATATTAGTTACTATAGTTGGAATGGAACAGTGATAGATGGTACAGAGGAGCTTGAGGGGTAGGAGTGGGGGTGAATTTGATCAAGATCCCATTATATTTATGTATGAAGATTTCAAGTAATAATTCTTTAAAAGAAAGAAAAAAGTTGCTGCAGTTTAAAAGGTCATTGGATCTTGGGAGAGAGCAGGGAGTCTACTGTGGGGCAGTCAGTGCCTTTCTCAGTCCCTTGCCTCTAGGTGCCCCCACCATGTTCTTAACTGGCCTGAAGCACGACCTCAAATGGCCCGGATACTCTAGCTAGTAATGATGTCCTTCTATTATCTTGCTGGCTTCCAGAACTAAGGCATAATTAAGAGGGATGGTTGGGGAACATTCACATTGCACCCCTAGAGGTGAAATTACTGGAGCCAGGAACATTTCCTGGCCATTACTCAGTGAGCAACTCTGGTTCACCATGCCCTTGCCAGCCTCTGCCTTGCTTAAAAGCAAAGATTCTAGATTAAATAAATTTTATGTTTCTAAAGTTTATTTTCTCAGGCCTTTTTTTTTCCTTCAAAATAATGAAAAGTCTAACACAAAAACATTGGGAGGCACCCAGACGTCCACCATTCACGCAATCTGGTGTCTTCACTTTCTCCTGTCAACAGTGATCACTGGTCCTCTTGCACTGTTGGTGACTCTGCTTTGGGAAGTGATGGAAAATATGGATTTTTTTTCACCTTTTGCTAATAGTCTCTGGTCTCATGAATTCAATTTTCTCAAGTGCTGGCATTGATTTTACAGTAACGCCTGTGGGATTTCTTCTGGCAGACCTCATCTCTCTGACTTAGCCACCACCTTCGCACAGCTCTGAAAGTGTTGGCTGAGATGGAGTCTACTTCTTTGGCCTGGGTTTCTGCAGTTGCAAAGGGAGTTGTCAACTCAGACAGACTCTTGACTCTTTCACCTATACGATCCTTGTAAATGTTGTCTAGAGATATTCTCTCCTTTTTTCCAGTTCCCAGAACCTTATGACTATTAGAATTTTAAAAGGCCTAAGAGACACCCAGGCAGCCAGCAGCTAATAATAGTGTAGGGCTACTCCAGCTCAGAGACATCTGAGATATCTGAGCGGCACATGAATCATTCTGACTCAGTCTCTGTTCAGTCCTCTTTATTCCAAGGATGGTACTTTCAGAAGCACACATCCTCTGCAAATGCAACTTGGCAAGCTTGGGATGAGGGTGTCACTTCCTAACTTAATACTTCCTAACTCAAATTTTATTCTACACCCCACATCTGTCCATCCTATCATTCACCATGCCGACAAATAGTGTATGATCTCTGTTACAGCAGAAAAAAAAAAAACAGTCAAAATCTAGGATGTGCTTGAGGAATGGCAGTGTGCTGTGTCATCCTCCTTAAGAACTGTGAGTTAGATTCTGTTGCTACAAAAGGGGATTTTCAGTGGTTTCACCAAAGAACAGACACCAATTTTGCTTAGACATGTTAAACCTTGGGTCCTTTCTTTAAGAAGCGTGGTGTTACAAATCACACCCAGACATAGAATACAGATATCTAGATCCCATCAGGAACACACAGAGGAACTTTGCTTTGTATCCTCTGCCTGCTTGGACATACAACCCCTGGGTCACACTCTCCCCTCTGAGATGAACTATACCCTCGAAATGTGAGGGAAATAAACTCCTTCTACCTGAAGTTGTTTTCACTGTTCATTCATCTGTGTGCAGGATGGGAACTTGATGGTGAGGATTTTATTACTTTCTCCAAAAGAGGATCAGAAAACTCTCTTATGACCTACTTCAGAGAACAGGGGGGGGTGGAATCTTCATTGCCTTTGCAATTTTCTAAAATAGTAAAGCACCGCCTTTGGGGACAACATGTGTGGTGGTTTCAATATGCTTGGCCCGTTCGAAGTACTACTATTAGGAGGTGTGGCCTTGTTGGAGGGGGTGTGGCCTTGTTGGAGGGGGTGTGGCCTTGTTGGAGGGGGTGTGTCACTGTGGGGGCGGGGGGCTTTGAGGCCTCCTAGGCTTATGCTCCACCCAGTGTGGAATTCTAGTCTTCTGGCTGCCTTCTGATCAAGATGTAGAACTCTTGATCTGTCATGGTGTCTCTTCACAGCCATGAAACCCTAAGACAACATGTCCTGAGCCCTGTCAGAACGAAGGACTGGTACATGCTACTATACAGCTGAACCTTGAAAACATTGCACTAAGTGGAAAAGGAAAAAAAAAGTTACACATCTTAAAATGTCCATGGTGGATAAATCTGTAAAGATGGGATACAGACTCCCAGTTCCAGCAGCTAAGAGGGGGAGGTAGAGCATACTTGTAATCTTAACACTGGAAGGCAAAGGCCGGACAATCAGAGAGTTCAAGGCTAGTCTGAGCAACACAGGGAGACCCTTTTAGAAAATAAAATATAGACAGAGAGGGAGGGAGAGGGGAGCATCATTGTCTAATGTTAATGGAGTTCAAAATCTGTTAGTAAAATCATCTGGGTAGATATAACTACAACATAGTGAACAAACCAGCTGCCACTGACTTACTCACTTTGAGATACTTAGTTTCAATCAACCTGTAGTTTTATGTTTTAAAAGAGTTAAGTTTAGGTTATGTGACAAGCATCTAAACTTTAAAAAGAAAACTGGAACTTGGACAAGTATACGCTGCTTCAGCGCTCCTTTCCAGAATGGTGGGATGCTGTTAGCTGAGCACTGGGGCCTCTGTGACTCAAGTCCAGACTTTTGCATTCTGCATGAACATAGCAACACTTTTACTAGGCCTAGAAAGATGGTTCAGTGGCCTCAGTTCAGTCCCCAGGACCCTTATGGAGGAAGAAGAGAACCAACTCCTACAAGCTGTCCTCTGATCTCTATATGTGCACTGTAGCATGCAGGCACCCAGAACAAATGAGCAAACGAGGCTTGAAAGAACACATCCATACCACTCTTTCAACAGCCATTCACCCATTCACATTCAGTTATCTCCACCACCGAGATGCCATGGCCAGCTCATCATGTAGGCCCAGCTCTCTCTCTCTCTCTCTCTCTCTCTCTCTCTCTCTCTCTCTCTCTCTCCCTCTCTCCCTCTCTCCCTCTCTCCATCTCTCCCTCTCTCCCTCTCTCCCTCTCTCCTCCTCCTCCTCCTCCACCACCACCTCTTCCTCCTCTTCCTCCTCCTCTTCTTCCTCCTCCTCCTCCTCTTCCTCCTTCTTCTTCTTCCTTTTCTTTTTTCTTTCTTTGAGACAGGGATGGAGGTCAGACACACAATAGCAGGAGCCAAATATTGGGAAAGGAAGCATTAGAGAAAACAGTGTAAGGGGAAGCCAGCTTAGAATTGAGACAGAAAAGTTACTACTTGTCTGAGTAATTCAGTGGCCAAACTCATAGAGCAGCAAGGCTACATTCTGTAAAACACTGTGCCAAAGACAGGGATTCTGGGAAAGAAAAGTATGGCATCTCATTAAAGACAAAATATTTCTGCCTCTTTAGCACGGCTTAAGGTGAACTCACTTTTCTAGAAGCAATCCCTACTTCCAGAGGAGTAAGGCCTACGTCAGATGGTTGATCCACCCAACTAGAACATCAAGTCTTAGTGCAGGCCAGGGATTCTAGTCTCTTGACCAGAAGGAATTTCTCTTTAATGGGTCTTTACTGGCACTCTAAGAAAAGGCTTAACAGTCATTTTACTGGTGGGGAAAATATACTCTAAAGCAGCCGTTCTCAACCTTCCTGATGCTGAAATCTGTCATACAGTTCTTCATGTTGTGGTGACCCCCCGACCTTGAAATTATTTTTGTTGCTACTTCATAACTATAATTTTGCTCCTGTTATGAGTTATAATGTAAATATCTGTGTTTTCCAATGGTCTTAGGTGACTCCTGTGAAAGGGTCATTGAGACTCCCAAAGGGGTCGAGACTCACAGGTTGAAAACCACTGCTCTAAAGAAAAATATTCATGCCGTTCCTTTTCAGGCAACTAATCCCAAGAAATCAGAGTTCTCCCTGGAGTCTCATGCTGGGGCGGAGGGGAAGGCTGAGTTTCTCTGAAAGAAATTTTATGCAGATCTCACAATTTTGTCAGACCACCTCACAAAACAGATTAGAGTTAATGTAATGATGGGTCAGTAATGGCCTGGGTCACACCTTGATCTGGACTACCTAGTTATGCAGGCCTTTTGCCCTCCTTTAAATCCAAACCTTAAGTCAGGAAGCCTGAATGAAGATGGTCTGGGGAACAGGAGCCCATAGCATCTCCTTATCCACACTGAGTAACTCTCCTTCATAGCTTTTGACCGTGACTTGTCTCTTTAATTAGCATAATTAGCACGAGAACAGGTGGCTGAGCCTAGATTATGAGGTTTGCCAGAACCTGGGCTCTGACCTGAATACCTACTGAGCACCTAAAACTAGGTAGGGAAGTAGAGAAGCTCTGGACTTCTCAGATGAGTCAATGGGCTAACCGATTCATTACCTTTGCGTGTGTACATGTAGTGAATTCTAATAGATTTTTTTTTTAATCGTTACCATTCCATAAGAAGGATCAATGGCTAATAGCACCTATGAGATTGAGCTCAAGCTATAAATCCCCAAGCCAATTTAGGATTTATCCTCTTGCCATTCAACAATTCCCTTGTCTTCCCGTCGTCACTGGGTGCAGTAATTTGCCTGACCTGTAGCTTTGATGCTGTGTTAAGTACAACTCGTAACTCGTAACTTGAGTAGATGAACGGCACGGAGAGCACATTAACGCTTCTGACCCCATAATGTCCTCTCTTAAATGGGTTATGCACGTGTAGCACTGCTGCGGACCATCTGTCCTGTGTATTTAAGCTCTGTAATGAAATGGCCGGGCCCTCATTGTTTATTTATGGGATGCAGACAGCCTCGCTCAGTCCTAACTCACTCCTCAGTCCCTGTTTTGCAGGCTAGAAGGCTCGAATAACTGCAAAAGAAACGTTTGCTGCCTCAGATGGCGCTATTAAAAGAGAATTGTTCCCAAAGAGACGCTTATCTCCCAGTGGGGGAGGGGCCGCTAAATCACTATAAATTATGGAAAGGAGAATGGCAAGTGTGTCTTGCTCTCTCTTTTTTGGAGGCATTGTTTTAGCACAACTGTCAACTTGAGCACACACCTATTTTGAAAAGCTTTTACAGCTTTGAATTAAGCACAAATGGAGACGTAAGAGGCTGCCTAATTAGAACGGCTAACAAGAGCTCCGCTCTGCAACTAAAGACAAGAGTTGCATAGTGACTAATTCACAAATGGCACCAGCTAGGGGCCGGGGCTGTGCGGAGGGTGAGAGAGGAGAGAAAAGCAGCAAAACACAGTCAAGAGGCGCAACCAGCAACCAGTGAGATAGCAGGGAGCCGGAGGGAGAGAAGAATATTGGGCGTGGGCGAGGCAGCACAGCCCCCTTCCCCGGAACAGAGGAGGACAGGAGCCGTTAGGTCTGAGAGTTCCTTTTGAACTGAAAAAACACAATCAATCAAACTGCCTGTGTTGCTGTAGGCTTTTGTAGTACAACTGTTGCAGAAAAGGCAGCTGCCCGGTCCGCTGTCCATCACCAGCGATATCCATGGACTCCGGTTTACAGTAGCCAGGGCTGTTTATAACACAGTGCGCATGCTGGTCAAGGCCAGCAGAGGGAGCGAGAGGTTAGTGGGTGCATTCCAAGCTGTGCCAAGGCTCCTGACCTGGGACCACCCAATCCATTTATGCCTAGGAGTCTCTTCTAAGCCTCCCTGTTCTCTCCCAAAAAATGAATGTCTGATTGCTCTGCACTGTGGGTGTGAGGGTCAATGAGCTGTTTATTTTTCTTTAATTCATTGTGTATTATGCTTTGAATGTATACATTGTATGCACTTATGTTATACAGTGTATGTATGATATGTGTTGAGCTAACACGGTTTTGGTTAATTAAAATGTATAAATGTTTTTTTTTTATTTTCTCTGGGTTCCAGTTCGATCATCTTAATAATGCTACAGAAAATTCTCTGGCTATACTAACTAGCACCACAAAAAAGAAAGAAAGAAAGAAAGAAAGAAAGAAAGAAAGAAAGAAAGAAAGGAAGGAAGGAAGGAAGGAAGGAAGGAAGGAAGGAAGGAAGGAAGGAAAAGAAAAAAGGAAAAAGAAAAAGAGGTCCTAGATGTGAGGGGCTTTATTGGGGATTGGGGAATAACATCTGAGCTAGATCCGCTCTGTGGTGTCAGGAGGCTTAGATACCTCACTCTTTATCAGGGCTCTACGAGTGCTTTAGTTAATTCCAGCTGCCATAACAAGACGCACGAGCTAGGCAGTTTATAAACAATAAGAAGTATTTCTTAAGGCTCTAGAAGCTGGAAAATCAGAGACAATAGGGCCAGTAGGCTTAGTGTGCAGTGAGGGCCTATTTCTTATGTGGCATGTGCTCTCAGCATGCTACCACAGCAGTAAAGAGTAAAAGGAACAAATTCTGTGTCTTTACCAGGCTGAAAGGAAAGATCAAACCTTGCACTTCTCTGAGAGCTCACAAATCATGCTTATGAGGGCTGTAACTTCAAGGGTCCTAAAGTCCCCACTTTGTGCATATGCCCAAGTATGTGGATCCATGTATGTGTGAAGACGCCTATGTGTATCTGCATGTGTATGTATGTGTGTGCGTGCCTACACATGTGCAAGTACATGTATATGTGCTTGAGTGTGGAGGCCAGAGGTCAACCTTGGGTCTTGTTCTTCAGGATTGACTCATCCTGTTTCTGAGGGTGGGAGCTGGGGTGATACTAGCTGGCCAGTAAGCTCCAGGGATCTGTCTATCTCTACCTCCACAGCTCTGAGACTTAAAAAAAAAATGCATACATGTCCCCAATTATGTCTCTACTTTGATTTTTTTTTAATTTTATGAAGGTCAGAGGACAACTTTCAGAAGTCAGTTCTCTCTCTCCATCATATGGGTTCTGGGGCTTGAACCCAGGTCATCAGGCTTGGCAGCAAGCCCCTCTATCCACTGAGTATCCCCCAGCCAAGTGTCTACTTTTTATTAGTTCTCATTAGTCCACATCTCTATTAGTAACTTTTCCTGTTGTGACAAAATAAATACCCAAAAGAAGAAACATGAGAAAGACAGGCTTGTTTAGGCTCATGGTTTGAGGGGACAGTCTACTTACTATATGGAAAAGACACGGTGGGAAAGCCAGCTGCTCCAGCTGGGGCGGCAGGATCGTGAGGCTGCAGGAGCGTGAGGTGGCCAGTCACTTTGTGGTTGGTCACAGTTCAGAAGCAGAGAGAAATACTGGTGCTCAGCTCATGTTCTCCTGTTTTTCTTTTCTGTTGTTCCCAGACCTCAGTCTCTGAGATGATGCCACCCACACAAAGGATGGGTCTTGTCTACATTGGAGGGAAGGGGGGCAGAGGTGTATGTGCCACAGTTCATGTGTGGAGATCAGAGGGCAGCTTGTGGGAGTTTCCCTCCTCAGTTAAGCCTTTCTGGAAATATCCTCACAGACATGCCCAGAGGCTGGCATCATTTTGCCCAGGTGTTTCTTTTCTTCCTCCTCCTCCTCCTCCTCCTCCTCCTCCTCCTCCTCCTCTTCTTCTTCCTCTTCCTCTTCCTCCCCTTCTTCTTTATTTCGTGTGTGTTAGTGCTTTGACTGCATATCTGTGCACTATATGCATTTCTGTTGCCTAAGGAAGTGGTGAGCCTTTGTTTGGGTGCTGGGAATTGAACTCGAGTCCTTTACAAGAACAATTGCTCTTAACCACTGAGCCAGTTCTCCAGCCCATCCCAGGTGTTTCTTAATCCAGTCAAGTTGACAGTAGATGTTAACCTTCCCAGCAGCACATTGGTAAGCACATTTTCAGAGATTTCTGCACTCAGTATGAGATGGGCATCAGGAGCCTTACATGTACAGGTGGCTTGTACAAGGGCACTGTACATTAGCACTCTGTTCATTAAAATCGATGGTATTGCTGGGTGAGGTGACAACACATGTAATCGCAGGACTCAGGAGGCAGAGGCAGGTGCTGCTGTGCAAGTAAGAGGCCAGCCTGGCCAGTGCAGTGAGACCCTTTTTCAAAAAAGGGCAGGGAGTGTGTCTGAGAAGATGAGACTTGCACTACACTTCTTTCCTTTGCCAACAGAGGTGTGAAATTTGTGATTTCCTAGCTGATAACAACTCTCTGAGTATTTAATCAATATTCTTTAAAAGTATTTATTCTTTTATTTTTCAATCTATTTACTTTGAGATACCCCAGGCTGTACTGAACTTGCTACGTAACCAAGGATGACCCAGAAGTTCTGGCCCTCCTCATCTCTACTTCTTGAATGCAGGATCACAGGTCTGGGCCATCACATCCGGTGTATGTAGAATTGGGGATATCCTAACCTAGGGGTGCACACACCAGATAAGCACTTCACCAACTAAGTTACATCAGCAGCCCCCGATCAATACTTTTTTTTTTTTTACCTCAGCTGATTTGTAACTGGATTTTCCTCTTCACAGTGTTAGCAATCCACCCTAGAACTTTGAACATGCTAAGCCAGCCATCTACACCTGAGCTCCCTACCTTCCCAGATCTGAAACCAATTTTAAACGAAGCTTTATGTGACTACTATAAATGCAAATAAGAATTTTAAATGCTAAATAAGAAGAAAATCACTAAATAAACACAATAAAGCAAAGTATTTGCACTCGCGCTGTAAATGTTTCCCATGTTTGGAAAGTCACACCTCCACCTCTCAGGGACTCTCTTCTTAACTTCAACAGAATTTCTACATGTGTGCTAAAAGGCAATGGCTTTGCATACGATTTCACACCATAAAGGACACCAACTGAGGGGCTGTAGAACATGGCGGCTGTTTGATGCAAGGTCAAGAAAATTATTCCAACCAAAAGAGGAATGGAGAAACCAGCAACTCGAAAGGAAAGGCTTCGTAGAGGAATACGTAAAGCAAATAGTACTGAAAGGAGTCTCGAGGTGATGGGAGCACTCTGTTTTGATGACAAGCAATTGCTGTCAGAACAGCAGCAACTCAAATTCAAAACCAACAGCAACATCTTACAGACTAACTATGTCTTATCCAACGAAGTAGCAGTTCAGTAAGATAGAAAAAACAATGGTGTAAGACTCGAATAAACACGGATTCAGATCTGACTAGGTAATCAATATAACTTACTATATGCAGTCCCTAAGTTCTCCACACTCCAGCATCTCATTTAAACACCAGCAAAAAGGAGGGGGGGCGGTGAGCAGCTTCCTACTACATACAGTAGCAAAAGTAAGTACATCTCAGGTTAAAGCATCATTCCCCAAAAGATAAAAACATAGATATCAGATGAATACCTGCAAACATTTTATCTAATTCATCCTAGTGAGAGAGCCTGTTAACTTCTCACCTTACACAAAGTGGAAGGCAAGGAACAGAGAGAGATGAACACTAGAATGTTGGGACAGATCGCACAAACCCACCTTCTTCCACAGTGTGAGAGGGACAGCAGTTGGCTGTCCACACAGCTGATTTCTTTGCACAACCAAGAAAGAATGTCCTGCATTACTGTCAGTTTTATTGACATTGTCCTAATTGTCCAGGTCAACACAGACAACTACAGATAAACAGTTATCAAATTAATTCTCTTCAGAGTTAACAGACTGGGGGTGTTGCATAGTAGCTAGAGTGCTTACGGGAAGCCCTGGACTCCATCTCTAGAGGCACATAAACTGGGCATGGTGGTGCAGCATACCTCTAATCCCAGTACTTAGAGGTGGAGGGACATAGGGCAGGAGGCTCTGAAGGTCAAGGTCAACTCCCCTTCAAGGTACATAATGAGCTTGGGGCAGCCTGCACTATAGGACAGTTCGGGAGATGGACCGTCTGGCCTTGCACATGCTAGGCAAGTGTTGTGTCTCTGTGCCTAGTTTTTTTTTTAAGTTTCTCTTTTTTAAAAGCAGATTTATAATGCAAAATAGACCAACTAGAAAATAACCTCTCTAATTAACATTGATTCATATTAAAATATCACTGCTGTTAACAGTTCTGTAGTAATTAGTAACGCTCAGGAATGAGAGGAGCCATGCTCTTTAGGGCTCTTCTAATTCTAACATCGTAGGAATCTATCCCTTATCACACTACGGGGTGAATTTACGTTTTATTAAAGCCGAGTTCCGAAAAGGTTAGAGTCAAATTTCAAAATCAATCGGGAACAACGATAAAAGCATATCTGAAATTAATGTGCAGTGTGTAAGTTAATTAAAAAGAGAAGTTCATTCTGTAAAAATGAAATTGAAGTATATCTGTGGGGGGAGGGAGGGAAGCAGAAGGGTAGAGGGGGGGAGATAGTTACAATATACGATATATGTCTGAAAATTCCTGTGCAACCCATCACTATGAACAAGGGATATATGCCAATACAGATTCCGTTAAAGATTTTTCAGTAAGGGCTGAATTATAAAAAGCCAGACTTTTTTTTTTATATGTAAGAAATGACAACTGTCCACAATGACAAATGACAAAATCTTCACTCCAACATCATGATCAACCCAGAGATCTACGGAAAAGTTTCCCAAGGCTGTCTTTAAACTGATTCCCACAATGATTTTTGAATGATTTTTAACTCATCCATTGAAGTCCTTCAGTGTGTCTAGGTGACACTAGGTGTCACTTTATATGGTTAAAAATAGCAACCGAAGTAACTCCATGTAATCAAGGCATCTTGAGAGTACCTCCCAAACAGACAATCACTGCAGAATTATTACCGCTGCTGATATTGTGAGAATAACTATTCATTGTCAACAACCATTTTCCATTTTATCTAGTCTGTCTTCAACTTCTGGCTTTTGGGGATCATTTTTAGATTTTCAGGGGAAGTCCTTTAACATTTTGCCACCAACTTCAGACAGTTTGGCTCTTAGCATTGGTGTAGGGGCCTTTCTCTGTGACAAACCAATGTAATAATGCTCTCTTAGCAGACTTAACAAATACAGCAAAGGAATCCCATTCAGAGGACATTTCCTTCTAGTCACAAAGACATCAACTTCCTTGTTCAGTGATTAATGGCACCCTCTGTGCAGAGGGAACATGGCAAAACAGGGGCAGCAATAGTTTTCCCTGGCCACATAACTAGAGTATGAGAGGTTATCACAACAGGATATCTGTGTTTTTCAGGCAAGCCAGTTGCCCTGCTATGCGTACTAACTGGAAGGAAGTCCACAGAAATGGACTTTCAACGAGCAAAAGCTACATCTCAAAGCAAATGGTAACTTTTAATGTTTGAGCACTTCTGTCTTTCAAGGGGTGGGTGGATGGCAAGGATGTGACCATTACAATACAAAAATTCTACCCATAGGGCCCCACATCTATACTGTTAGTACTTGAGAGTCTGAGGCAGGAGGATGGCAAGATTGAGGCCATCCCAGACAGTGAGACAGTGTCTTTAAAAATAAAACAAAAGGGTTAGAGAGATGGCTCCGTGGTTAAGAGCACTGACTGCTCCTTCAGAAGACCTGGGTTTAAATCCTACTACCTATTTGGTAGTTCATGACCCTTACATAACTACAGTTCCAGGGAACCTGGCACCCTCTTCTGGCTTCCACAAGTACTAGGCATGCAAAGTACATACGTTCAGCCAAAATGCTGATACACATAAAATAAAATAAATAAATCTGAAAAGTTAAGAAGATAAAATAAAAATAAGGAGGGAAACCCAATATATTGATTCTAATTGAGTTCCTGTGGTATGTAGTCTTTTCTATGGCTCCTTATCATCGGCACGTAGTATGTATTTGTACAACCATTTTACAGAACAAGAATAGCCAGGTTCTAAAGGCCCCACGTGTGGATGACTGGCTGATTGATGAGCACGACTCTCCATTGAGCATGTCTGTCCACATTCATCTCGTGACCTCTCTTCTTCCCTATCTGTTCGTTGTATGGGGTACTGAGGGTGGAAGCCAGGACCTGACAACTGCTGGGCCTGTGCTAGTTCATTGTTAAACTACAACCTAAGCCCTTTTCAAATTATACTTTGAGACAAGATCTCCCTCTGTAGCTCAGGGTGGCCTGGAGCCTGTGGTCCTCCCACCTTTGCCTCCTGAGTGTTGGGATTATAGGAATATTCCACCTTGTCTGGTTACCTGGCGTCTTCTCATTGTGATCCTGCCTGCCATTTTGACCCTTCATCTTCATATTTATTTAAAACGGTTCTCATAAATGAAGCCCTCTAAGTAAATAGAAAAGATG
>NW_021604665.1:3948527-3973558 GCF_004785775.1 Grammomys surdaster | reverse complement strand
AGACAATACTCTTTTAAAATTTGACTTATCTGTTCACCATGAAGATAATCCAAACCAAACGTTTTTTTACTGTCCATTACTTAATACTTACTAGAGTGTCTTCTGGAGGTATTTGTTTAGTTTTGGTTTGGGGCTATGCTGGAGATAAAGCCCAGCGCTATCCACACCGGCTAAATACTCTCCAGCTGGGCCACACTCCAGCCTCTCATTTCCAGATTTCCTGAGTCATTTTAAAAAACCAGAATCATTCAGAACTGCATGCTATTCCTTCCTGTTCACTCAGAATATATCAGTATAATTTGTCATTTTAAAATATTGTTTATAAATCATTACAAATAATTCCTTCATGTTAACAGAATATTTAAATCATTCAAGTAACATTTTAGGACAAACCTTTGTTCTCAAAGTTGTTCCGTTTTTAATGCTTATTCCATAGGTAGACTTAGTATGTTAGTGTAATAGAATTCAGAAATTAAGAATATGGTTTTTGGTGGCTGGTGGTGGCACATGCCTTTAATCCCAGCACTTGGAGGGGGGAGGGTACAAAGGCAGGAGGATCTCTGAGTTCAAGGCCAGCCTGTTCTAAAGAGTGAGTTCCAGCACAGCCTGGGCTACACAGAGAAACCTTGTCTTGAAAAACAAAACAAAATAAAAGAATGAAAAAGGCCAGATAAAGGGGGAAATCCTCTCACTGTATGTAGTAGCAGCTTTTAGAAGCATTGAGTCTTCTTAGGATCATGATGACCTATGGGCTAAAAGAGCTCTTAGTCAGCACTCAAAAGGGGAACACAGGTTGACCCCACGCCAACTTAAGAATGAACTAAGATGGGAAACTACTTTTTATTTTTGTAAAGCAATAAGAAATCACTAGCCACAACGAGAGGCAGTATCATACCCACAGCACTTACCGACCCTTCCCCAGACAGCTCCCTATTGACTCTCTTGCAAGTGACCTTGAATGTACCCACTGGTTTTCATGGAGCCAGGGTTTTGTTAGGAGTCAGGGCTCTCAATTTGTGTAAAGAACAACTACCCAGAGTATAAAACACTGATAGAAAATGACTGCCAATAAAAAAAAATTACATCAGCTGAGGTTCAAGGATAAACAGGTCTAATCACACTAGATGCCTATTGTGATCATGTGTAAGAGACACGAGGACTATGGGGATGGGGGTCATGGCTCAGTGGTAGAACTCTTGCCTAGAGTGAAGCTTTGGGGTTCAGCCTCTGGCAGCACAGAACCAAAATCAAACCCTGCCACATGCCTTCCTGACAACTGACTTCTGAAGTGAGAAGCATATGAAGGTGCTTCTGAGGCCCTATGTGCATAGGATCGAGTACCACACGCATGGAGACAGGGTTCTAGAGTGTCACAGATAGGCCCTGGTAGCCACAGTCCTGAGTTAACAGCTAGCATTTCCTTTTATGCCTCTACAGTCACAGGCTGCTCTACTTATTCACAGAACATCCCTCAAATTCTTCTCTCTTTACACATTGTCCACATCTGGGTTGCTGAGATGGTTCCGTGGGTAAAGGAGTCCTCTGCCAAGCTTGGATGAATTAGGCCAACAGTGTGGGTAGCAAAGAACAAGATCCCGAAAGCTGTCCTCTGACCCCCACAACTCACAGGAGTATGTGCATGAATAAATTCGTGAAAGAAGAACATTTAAATGTCCATAGCTGCCTTATTTTCCTCCGGCAGAAAGGAACATTCTCACCCACCTTGTGTCAACCCACCCTTGGCAACCAAGGAACTAAGGAAACCACTATTAATTCTTTTCTTTTGTTTTGTTTGAATGGCTCCTTGCTTATACAAAAAAAAGTTTGTGTGGGGTCTGATGCTTTGCCTTCCATGCTTCACCAATATGAAAACACACACACACACACCACTCTGAAAGAAAATAACAAACACTTTTTAGCATATCCCTCAATGGTCCTTTCCCATCACTATCAAAAAACAGCTTCAACTGCTGCTTTGTGTGGGAAGGAGGGAAGTGGGAAAGAGGGAGGGATGGAAGGAGGAAGGCAAGGAGGGAGGGTGGAAAAGAGGGAGTGAGGGAGAAAAAGGAGGAGAGCTTCATACAGCATGCTGAGCATGTTAGCCATCTTCTGTTTTGTAGAAGTAGGTAGGCAGGGCTCTGCTGCTTTCTCTTCCCAGATTAAATTATAACCAACAGTCGATCAGTAAAGGTGTGCCTGATCTTGGCAAGCCTGCCTCTCTCTCATCACCAGAAGCCAGGTCCAAGGTCAACTTTTCCCTAACTCCACATGAAATCTGGAACCTGGATAACCTTTCAACTCCCCCCCCCTGCCCCCGCCACCGGCCTGGCCTCTCTGCACATCACTCACGGCTGTTGGGAATATTTGGCAAGTAGGTGTGTAGAGGGGAAAGTGTTTGCTGCCTTGTCTGCTGTTTCTACGCTACAGCAACAGCCTCCACAGACCATGCTTCTTACTCATTCTATGACCAATGCTGCTGGTCCTCAATCAAGGACCAGCAACTGTATCTCCCTACCCACCCCCCACCCTGTCCCCTCAAAACTTTTGTGTGCAAGTAAGGAACCCATCAAACAAAACAGAAGAAGAAAGAAATTAATAGTGCCTTTCTTATGGCCCCTTTTGTCAGGAAAAGATACAAGGTGACTGGGAACTGTTGGGTATAGCTTTCCAGTAGAGCATGCCAAGGTAAAGGGATCTCTAGAACACAAAATGTCCCTTTTGCCATTTCTCTTTCTTGCCTGGAACACAGAAGCTCCTGGTGTTAGGGCAACAAACTCAGGACAACATGAAGGAGAAGCAGACATGGTCCCTGATAGTCCCCCAGAGCCACCATATGAGCAGGGGATTGCTTGTGTCTAGACTTCTAATTACATGAGAAAACTAAAGCTGTCAGTTGCTTAATGCCATTGCCGCTGGTGCTTCTGGTGCTTCCTGCCAAAGTCATTCCCTGTTGACATATCCCAGTGTTCCTTGCACTTTGAACAGAGCCTGGCACACGATAAGATATTCAGTATTTGGCTGGGCAAACAGCTCAGTGATCAGAGTACGTACTGCACAAGCATGAGATCTTGAGTTGAAACCTCAAAACTCATGTGAGAAAAAAAAAAAAGGCAGTTGTGGTGGCATGCACTTATAATCCCAGCAGAGAGAGACAGATTCCTGAGGCTTGCTGGCCAGCCAGGCTCTCCTACTTAGCAAATTCTAGGCAAGTGAGAGATGCTGTCTCAAGAAAGGAAAAGAAATAAAAATAGGTCGGTGGTGCCTAAAGAATAAGCAAGCCTGTCCTGGAAGCCATGAGGCATGCACATGTGCATGCATGTACATGTATACAAACATGCATGTGTACCAGCACACACATGAAGATGTACACAACAAACATATTCAGTGTGGGCTTTTTTGAGAGGGGGAAGCTATTCATAATCAAGACCTAACATAAAATAACAGGATGATCCAACTTTAAGGCACCAATAAGTTATATTTTTCATTCCTAAGGATTACAACTCAAATGGTAAACATAGGAATGAAATAGCTGTTTTTAAAAAATCATCTTTAATTTATTTATTCACTCATTCAATATTTTACTGCACTCTTGCAATCTACCAGAGTATGGTAGGACCCAGTTATAAGACAGTAAGTCTCACAGACTAAAGAGTAACTGTTTCGAAGAGCCTCTATTGGAGGAAGAAAGACCACATACAGGAGATAAGTTCCTTAGTTAGGAGCCGTGGGGAAGTACTACTAGAAGGAACAGCCAGGCGAGAGTGGGCAGAGGGAGCAGCCTATCCACGGCCTGCAGTGAACATTTCCCAGGTCTTCTTCACTTCTATGTATTAGGCTTTATTATTTTCATCTCAGCCCGACATGAAAGCAGCAGCAGCAGCATCCTTCTTGCCTCGGGGTTCCTTCTGGGCACTGGAGCCTATTCAGTCCCCATATATAGCCATGAACAGGAATGAGAACAAACACAGGTCAGGAACAGGCAACAGTTGGCATAGAAACTTCCCAAGCCCCTGCCATCTGGGCAAGCGAACACTATTATCCCTTGATGTACTTGGTCAGTGCTGGATTTGATTTTGCCAGAGAAATTAGATCAGTTGCCCATCGTGGTTGCTGGCTTGAAAACACACCCTCTAGAGGAGTATTCTCTTTTTTGGCTCCCTTTTCCATTTCCTAAGGGCAGTTTCCAAACAAGTGATTTATAGTCAAATCCTGATCTCCAAGTCTATAGGCAGGAGACACAAACTAAGAGCCAAGTTGGCCAAATAAAAAAGCTGTCCTGTGCCTTCGGGAAAGCAGGAGTAAGAAGAAAGGGGGCCAGACAGTGGCTTATGAATGCCTAGATTCTGGTCCTTTGTCCAAGTAAGACAGGAAGTCTTGGAGGGCTTGGGGCAGAGCAGGAATATGGTCTGACTTATGTTTTGAACCTTAGTCTAATTGTGTTGATAAGAGACCACAGAGGTAATCTCAGGAGCAGGCGTACTCACAAAGAAACTATCCATCGTTATAACTAACAGACAACCAGAGCATAGGCCAGGGAGGTGGCCCCATAACTATAGCAACTTGAGTAGGGCTTAGGAGGTGGCTCAGTGGGTAAAGAGCTTGCTACACAAGCACAGATAGCTGAGTTCAGAGCACCAGAATCCATGTGAAAGCTGGGCACAGCAGCATACATCTGTAACTCTAGTCTTAGAGGGCAGGCAAGACAGATGAACCCTGAGGTCTCACTGGCCAGCCAGTTTAGTCAAACCAGTGAGCTCCAGGATCAATGAGAGTCCCTGCCTCGAAAAATGAAGTAAGGAATAACAAAGGGAGACAATTGACATCAGTTTCTCACCTCTATGCATTTGTACAGGCAAGAACACACACACACTGCATGCACACACTGGCAAACCCATCTTCTTATCCCTCTTCATCTCAGTTGGGTTCATCATCCAACAGAGCAGCTCAAAATCATTTGGGTCTTTTTGCCTTGGGAAGTCAGTATTTAGTAAGTGACAAAGTGACACATACCAGAGCTTGAGTCCTGGCTTCCTCACTTATCTCTGATTTGCCTTGTTTAAAGTGTCTAGCACTCCATGGCCAAAAATACCATACCCACCATCTGAGGCCAGTGTGAAGACTAAATTAAATGAGACAGTGTTTTCAAGTTGCTGAACTCAATGTTTATGCTACGAAATTACAACGTGAATATTATTTTAAAGATCACATTTCATCAGCTCTAAGCCAACATTGCTTTTAAATATGTTATTGTTTACCCACCTCCAAGGAAGAATAAAAATACTGCCAGTTAAACTATGACACAAGGCCTCCATGACAGTCCTGCAGAATACACAAGAGATTTATCACCTTTACACTGATCTGAAATGTCTTTCATCTCATCCAAAGAACTGGACCATTTATCAACTGCATGCATGATGTAAAATTGGAAATGGTTTTGCCTGTATCCAAGAAACTGCATGAAAGAAAGTGTAACTGGAAGCTTCATCGGTCCTCTGATATCTTTCTGTAAAACATTTAGGGGAATCAATGGCATTCCTCCTTTCACAAATACCTGTTTCAGTAATTGCTTCTGGACCCTGTTACTTTGTCTCTATCACCACAAACGCTGTGGGTATAATGGCATCTCATTCTGCAGCTGCATCACTGTATCCTCTTGTAGGTAAATGTACTAATTATTACAGTAGATACATTCAGCTCCAACAGGGGTAAAACATTCTTGAGACAAACTAAATGAACAGATCCTCAGGTTATTAAAAAAACAAACAAACAAACAAACAAACAAACAAACACTATCCTGTGTCCCAGTTGGAAAGCATATGACCAAAATATGTGCACTGATGTGAGCACTGGCTGAGGTCCCTACAAGGAAAGACAGGAAGAAGAGAAAAGCGTTCCAGTATGTATAGGTCATGGGTGATGTGGGAACTTTTAGAAATGGACACCTAGAAAGTAAACATTATTTTTAAGGCGGTGTGCAAATGTATGATAGGTGGATAAAGGGGTGTGGCCCGGTGAGAATCAGCTAGAAGTAGAGGGCTTGGCAGTATCTTCCCTCAGGTTCTTGGCATCTAGTGTCTCTGTCTCTGTCCTTTCTTCCAGATCTTGGGGTGGGGGGGTGAACTCACTAGAATTAGAGCTATATGACCTGCTACAGGGAAAGTTCTTCTTCATCTTGTGGACTGCTTCAGGGGGCATGAGCAAAGGAAAGTCTTGCTTCTGTGGCTTTCTCAAATACCATGGTAGCAGATCTTGGGACAGCACATGCTGAGTATTCCCAATAGCCCCAGACTAGAAATTTCCCAAATATCAACCAATGGTGGAATACAGTTTGATATACATGGTATAGAAAATATAGAAATAAAAATGAATTTGGAAGAATGTCCAGCCGCAACACCTGTAAAGGCTTACAGATGTAATATGGAGAAAAAGAAGTGATTTTATCAAGTGTAGTTAAAGAAAAATTAAAGTGTATTTTATTTTTAAAATTGTGTGTCTGTATACATTTGTATATAAATGGAAAACTTTCCATTACCAGGGTAAAAAACTGGTATTTCAATGAAGGACCATTTGTCACACCATTTTATCATAAAGTTTTATTGGCTGAACCTTCGAGCTGGATAATAATAACACTTACATCTTTGCCTCTTGTACATGAGAAACAATAGTCTATTGAACAAGAGAAAATAATTTTCTTGTTATAGTATTACTTTCACTTTCTCGCAAGGCAAATTCCTGCTACGCTTGCTGTCCCTAAGTATACACCCATACCATGCACCCAGACTCAAATCTCTATCTAGTGTCAGTGTTCCTTGGCCAATAAGGACTTCCTGTGAGTTTAAAATGCTTCAAAACCACAACTGAGGAGACAGTAATTGCTGCCTGGAAAAGCCCAGCACTGAAGACCTCTGAGAATTATATAGAACTAAGGCTTCTGGCACAAGTACCCTCAGCTTGGGGGTCAAGGCTCAGTGATGATGAACTATAGGAAAGCCTGCACATGGGTTGGACTCTGTACATGGGCAGAGTTGTCTCTTCCCCTTTATACTGCAGTTTGCCAAATACCTACTGTTTCCTGCATTTCTATCGAAGATCTGGAGTTCAAGAAGACTGAAGTTTGACTCAGTGAAAACACAATGCTCTCTTCCAGGACACGATGGCTATAATACAGTTGTCTGCATGTGGATTTGGCCAAAATATGCAGAGAACAACTTTAAGGAGGAATGATGTAGCTGGGCTCACAGTTTCCAAGTGTTTGGTACATGGGTGCTTGGCCTCCTATGTTTGGTACATGGCTTCCCGGCCTTGTGTGCTTGGGCAGAACATGTCGGAGAATGGGCTGGTCAGCTCAGAGTGGGCAGGAGGCAGAGAGAGAAAAAGGAACTTGAAGCCTGGCATAACATTCAGTCACACCCTAATAACTTCTTTATTCCAGGTAGGCCCTGGCCCACATCTCATAAAGTTTCCACAACCTCCCAGAACAGCGCCATCAGCTGGAGAACAAGTGTGAAATACATGAAACCATAGGAGTGCATCTCACTTTCAAAGCAGAAAGATAATATAATTTTTTTTTAATTCTGGTTTTCTTGAGACAGGATTTCTCTATGTAACCCTGGCTGTCCTAGAACTCACTCTATACAGCAGGCTGGCCTTGAATGGCAGAGAGATCTGCCTGCCTCTGCCTCCCAAGTGCTGAGATTAAAGACCTGTGCCACCACTGCCCAGCCAAAGTAAGATCTTTTATCTGCTCATGCATGGTTAGTCACAAGATTCACTTTACATCTTCCTCTTCTTCCTCCTCTTCCTCCTTCTTCCTCCTCTTCCTCCTCCTTCCTCCTCCTCCTCTTTCTCTCTTCCTCCTCCTTCTTCTCCTTCTTTCTTCTTCTTCCTCCTCCTCCCCCTCCTTAGGTGAATGCACTAACCCAATCACCAAATGAGCAACAAGGGGAGAGTTTCAGCAATCCTGCTGAGGCAGGAGTGTTTCCAGCTCAATCTATACCTTCTGCCTGCAGAACAACGAGCTATATTTAGATGTTTGGTGCTTTAAGGGGACAAAAGTCATTAAAGTAGAAGGGGCACTAGTTGATAAAAGGAAGCAATCAGCAGGAGTAGGAAGAGGAACAAGGGAGGATGATAAAGGTGAATATGGGAAAATTACACCACAGACATATCAAACTCATTATTATATGTAATTAACATATGCCAATAAAAACTAAGAAGCAAGGTGATATCGCTGTTTGATAAAGTTTATCATGCCATAGCAGATATCACAGCAACGTGATCTGAATGATGAGAAATTAAAAAGGAAAGGCGGAATTTGGAGATCTGAGAAAAGACAGAAACTTACTAGACCTTGCTGGAGTTAGTTATTCAGAATAAGATAACTGTGTAAACCTTACAGATGCGTTTGGACCAACCTTTGGCTTTAAAACTCCTGGGGCTCAGTCCCGGATAGTTCCTTTGTCTCTAGACACAATCTGTTGGTGACTTGTTTCAGCCTTGTGGTTTCTACCACCACCCATGTGTAAAACAAAACAAAACAGAGTCTCACAAATGGTGTCTGTTGAGTAGCAATCCTCCTTTCAAACTCCATGCACAGGCACTAACTACTTAGCTTCTCTTCTTAGATGTCTGACTTTACTCTGAAATCAACATGGAGAAAATTGTCAAGTGTGATAGCTGTAATCCTGATAGCATTTATCAGGCTGAAGTAAGAGGATTGCCAGGAGTCAGAGGCCAGCATGAGGGACATAGTGAGTTCTGGGCCACCCTGGGCTACAGAGTGATATCCCATCCCCCTACTTCACCTCAGCTAGTTCTTTCTGTAGCTCTCCCTCATCAGATTCTCCAGCTCTTCTGGCCCTGAACCTTGATTCCTCCTCCCAGGTACTGTGTGTCAGTTTCTTATCCTATCTAGCATTAAAATGAGCCCAGAATCAGCCACTTCCCTCTGTCCATGTAGAGGACCAGACAGAATCAAAGACTTGCTAGCACTGATGCTAACAAAACCCAGGTCCAAATATCACGTGAGCCAAGTCTCTGTGTACCCCACTTGGAGAATGGATGCACCTCCAGATAAAGGGAGCTCAGGCACCACCAGCAGCAATTTGACTCTGGAAATACCACACACGTGTGTACTTGGTTCTTGGCTGCCATCTCTTTCTACTTAAGTTCTTTACTCTCTGCCATGAATGCCCTCTCACCCCATAACACATCACAAGTCCCTTCCTTCCACAGTGCATATTCCAGGCTCTCTGAACACAGGCGTGAGAAGTGTAGGCAACTTTAAAAAAATTTTATAAATTACGGCTCCTCATATTATAGAGTCAGTTGTCTCAGTTAGGGTTACTATTGCTGTGATGAAACTCCATTACTAAAGCAACTTAGGGAGGAGGGGGAGTGTTTCCCTCACAGTTTCATATGAAAGTTCATCATCAAAAGCAGTGAGGGTCGGAACTCAAGCAGGGCAGGGACCTGGAAACAGGAGTTGATGCAGAGACTGTAGAGGGATGCTGCTTACTGATACTGTGCTTTTCACAGTTTGTTCAGCCTGCTTTCTTTCTTTCTCTCTCTTTCTCTCTTTCTTTCTTTCTTCCTTTCTTTCTTTCTTTCTTTCTTTCTTTGTTTTTGTTTTTGTTTTTCGAGATAGGGTTTCTCTTATAGCCCGGGCTGTCCTGGAACTCACTCTGTAGACCAGGCTGGCCTCGAACTCAGAAATCCACCTGCCTCTGCCTCCCAAGTGCTGGAATTGAAGGCATGCACCACCACTGCCCAGCTTCAGCCTGCTTTCTTATAGAACCCAGGATCACCAGCCCAGGGGCAGTACTACCACAATGGCCAGGGCCCTCCCACGTCAATCACTAATTTTAAAAATGCCCCACAGGCTTGCCTACAGCCTGATCTCATGGAGACATTTTCTTAGTTGAAGTTCCCTCCTCTCAGATAACTTTAGCTTGTATCAAGTTGACATAAAACTAGCCAGTACTGTGGAAATAACAAGCCTGCACTCAAAAGTTACCAGATCAAGTCCTTCAATTTAACCCAATGTAACTAGAAATTAACTAGAAATAGTTTAGATTATTCCTAATCTATATATTCAGCTGGTTTCCAACCAAATAGAAAATATGTAAATGTGTATATACTGATATGTGTACACACACACACACAAACAAACACACCTATATTATATACACATGTATATGTACATGTGCACATATATAGAAAAAAGCAAAACATGTTTTATATATGTATGTATATTGTGCTGGTCTGAATGAAAATGACTCTCATAGACACGAAGACAGGGAGTGGCATTATTGGAGGTGGGGCCTTGTTGGAGGAAGTGTGTCACGTGGAGTGAGCTTTGAGGTTTCAGAAGCTCAAGCCAGACCCAGTGTCACACTTCTCCTGCTGCCTGCTGATCCAGATGTGGAACTCTCAGTTCTTCCTCCAGCATCATGTCAGACTGCATGCCACCATGCTTCCTGCCATGAAAAAAAAAAAGGATGCAATCTCTGAACTGTAAGCTAGCCCCAATTAAATGTTTTCTTCTATAAGAGTTGCTATGGTCATGGTGTCTCTTCAAAGAAGTAGAAACCCTAATTCAGACACATACACACACACTCCCTCCTTTTTGATTTTTGTTAGGTTTGGTTTCAATCTGTGTTAGTGAGCATCTTTCTGTCTTCGTATGGTATAGCTGAAATTCCTCACTCTAAGGTTGCAAGGCCTCAGGGTGGATGCTGATCTAAGCCACCATCTTTTTTTGTCTGCATATTTTTCTACTTAATGTTACTTAGTATTATGGCTTTAAACCCCCACCTAAATAAAGCCAGACATAGGAGAAGCGACTTCCACCCCAATGTCAGGAGGGCACAGGAGAGGAAATCACAAGTTGGAGGCCTGCCCAGCTACACAGTGAAATGCTATGTCAAGGAAACACACACCAAACCACCACCACCAAAACTTGTAACAAGTAAAACCCATCTACTTGCATGTAGGAGGCTTTTTGTGGAAGGAGATGGGAAGGGAAGAGGACCCTGGGTGCTATGCACTTCTGGAGAAGCAGCAGATCTTATGGGGTGACTCAGCCACTGTTCTCTTGCTGTGAGACATCATGACCAAAGCAACTCTTACCTGAAGAAAGCATGTAATGGGAAAATTACAGTTTCAGAAGGTAAGTCCATGACCACCATGGCGTGGAGCATGGCACCAGGCAGGCATGGAACTGGAACAGTAGCTGAGAGCTCATATTTTGAGACACACCATAAGGTAGAGAGAGAGGGGAGGCTCTAGAAACGACATGAGCTGTTGAAACTCCAAGCCCTAACCCTGGTGACATGCTGCCTCCAATAAGGCCACACCTCCTAATCCTTCCCAAACAGTTCCAGCAACTGGGGACCAAGCATTCGACAACATGAGCTTATGTGGACCATTCTCATTCAAACCATTATACTGGGCTAGCATGCACTTGGGAGCAGAATCTTAAAAGTGAACTTAGAAGGTTGGAGGGAGGGCTAGATGGTTTAAGGCACATGATCCACAATTGTGAGAAATACTGTTTTGGGTCCCAGCACCCAAATAACAAGTGGGTATTCATTAGCCATAAACCCCTGCAACCCCAGTGCAAAAGGGGACAGAGGCAGGAGGCTTGCTGAGGCTTGCTGGCTTCCAGCCTCCCTGACATATGAGTCCTGGGTCCAAGAGACCCTTCCTCAGGAGAAATAGGCAACTGGACATAGTGGTGCACACCTTTAATTCCAGTGCCTGGGAAGCAGAGGCAGGCAGATCTCTCTGAGTTTGAGGCCAGCCTGATCTATATAATTAATTCCAAGTCAGCCAAGCTACTGAGTAAGACCTGTTCTCAAAAAACAAAACAAAAATGACAAAAGTCAGAGAGGAACAGGCAAAGAGCAATGGAAGATACCTGATATCCTCTTCCCATCTCCCCACTCAGGCACAGGCAAGAATGCACACACATGTGAATACTCACACAGACACACACACACAAAGGGGGAGTGGAGAGACAGAAACAGAGAAGTGTGAGGAAATTTTTTCAAAAGAGAACAGTGTACTTTTGGCATTTACTGGCAGAAGCTATCAAGCCTACAAACATTGTAAAGTTACCACAATAGCATGTGAAATTGATTCTGTTGTTGTTGTTATTGTTGTTTATTTGTTTGTTTCTTTTTCACCTCTGGCTGTAAAAACTGCAGAATAAGTACTAGTGCACTGGCCCACTGAGGCAGCTTGCCACCTAGCTGGACTTCTGAAAAGTCACAGATACACCATGGTGGTTAGGCAGTGCTTCTCCACTGGGGGGTCGTTTGTACCCAAGGTGACACTAAACAACATCTGGAGACTTTTTGGTTGTCACAACTGAAGGGACCGTATTACTGGCATCTACAGGGGAGAGGCTAGTGTATTAGGTTCATGTTACTTTAATCAAATTCCTGAGTTAATTAACTTATAAAAAGGTTACTCCAGCTCACAGTCTTACAGGTTTTAGTCTACGATAAAGGAGCTCCAATGACTTGGGCCTGTGAGGGGGTGCCAGATGGCAACAGTGGGAAGCACATCAGAGCAAGCTGCTCACCTCATGATCCAGGAGGCAAAGACCCCAGAATCCCCTCTAAGGGGTCACCTCCAGGAAGGACCTCTCATAAGGTTTTATCTCCTGAAGATCTACAGCTGTTCCAAGCAGTACCACTCTTGAAAAAAAACATGGAGCTTTGGAGGACATTCAGCACTCTATTATGGTAGTCATGGATGACACTAAGTATTCTATAATGTATAGAAATACTCTCTGCATACCTATCTGCCTCCAGTTATAAAGCCGTGGGCTAAGCATAAGAACGTTCTCTTCTGCTCATCCCCATCCTGTCCCACTACATACATGTTTCAATCCTCCAGTGTTCTCCTATGCCAACACGAATGACTCAACTGTCATGGATACTTAGCTTTCAAAGTCTAGCCCTCAGTTTCTGGAGTAGCAAATCTGCAAAGATTTGTGCAAATCTGACAATATGCACAAAGGCTAAAGCCTTCGAATCCTACTAGGCACAGTGATGTGCAGCTGTCATCCCAGCACATGGAAAGCAGAGACAGAAAGTCAGTGAATTCAAGGCCAGCCAGGGCTACATAGTAAATTCAAGGCCAGCCTGGAGTTACATAGAGTGGCCTGGTCTCAAAACACGAAGGGCTGACAGTCTAACTCAGTGACTGAGTACTTGCCAAGCATCACACAAGGTCTTGGCCTCAAAGAGGAGCACTACAACAAAAGCAAACAAACAGACAAGAATCTGAGGTGCTAGGGGTGTAGTCCAGCTAGCATGACCAAATGAAGAAGCCACTCGGACAGGAAGAAGCTCCATGATTCCATGAGAAGAGAAGAAGGCCAGTGTCCTAAGTGAGTCCCAGCTTCAGCCACTCCTGTCAAGTCATTAGAGGAACAAACCCCAGAACCTTCAGGTGACACCAGCTGCAGCAGATATCACCAGGAATGGAAGAACTGGCAAGCTGAAGCAAGGCAGCTCTAAACAGTAAGAAATAACAAAGGGTTTGTTATTGGAAGCCACTAAGGCTGTGATGTAGCTGTAGACAACCATACTGGTTTTTTATCTCTATAATGAGGAGAGACAATGAAGTCATGATAGTTTAGATTCTTACTACTCTCTGAATCGCAGATCTAAACACAGTCTTACTGAAAGCAATGGGTGTGCCTATCTTTAGGGAATCTTCTGCAGATATGAGCCTAGACAAAAATGAATTCTTCTTTATATGGCAAGAAATCTGGAGCCAAGGGGCTACTGGAACTGGTTGAGCTTCTTACAGAAGTCAGAGCCAACACATCTGTGATTCCAATCATTCTCAGCATGCTTTCTTATATGTGACCACAGAACACTTGGTATCACGACAGATGTGATGTTAGCGTGGAAAGGAAGTGACAGGAAGAAAGAGGACACCAGAAGCCACGTGTTTGTTTCAGTGTGTATATGTGTTTCCATGTGCATCAGTGTGCACATGCATGTACAGGTCAGCGACCAAAGTCAGGACAACCATTCTTCACCTTAGTTTTTGAGACCATGTCTTTCATTGAACCTGGAGCTTAACAAATTGGCTAGACTGGCTGGCCAGTGAGCCCCATGGATCCTCTTGTCTCTGCTACTTGGATACAAGCCTTGCCGGAAGTCCTCCTAACATTAAGTTTTGGGGACCTACAAAGAGCTATGGATTGAAGCTTATTTCTCATGATACCAATTCCCTGGTTATGAGTCTGTGAACAAGAGTTTCATCAGAAAGAAGAAGAAGGCAGAAGTGCCTCAGAAGCAAATCGTGGGCCAGAATGTTGCAGATTATATGTGGTACCTAAGATGATGATGCTCACAAGAAACAATTTCCCAGTGCACAAAGAATGACATAGCTCCAAACACAATGGGGGATATTTTCCCTATTTGTCTACTCTTCTCTCATATAGTACATCTCAACTGTAGTTTCCTCCTTCCCTTCACCCCACCACGGTCTCTCCCTCCTACCTCCCTTTTCCCTGGGATCCATCCTACTTTTGCCTCCCCCCAGAAAAGAGCAGGTCTTTCAGGGACACCAACCAAATATGGCACAGCAATAAGATCAGGCACATGTTCTCATTCAAGGCTGGATGAGGCAACCCAGTAGGAGGTAAAGGATCCCAAAGGCAGGCAAAAAAGTCAACAACAGCCCTTGCTCCTACTGTTAGGAATCCCACAAGAACACTGAACAACACGGCTGACTATAACATATATGCAAAGGACCTAGGTCAGACACATGCTGGCTTCTTGATCTCTGGGAGGCCACTTGAGTCCTGGTCAGTTGGTCATGTACTTGTCATGTCCTTGATCCCTCTGACTTCTCCAATTCTTCTTCCTCATCTCCTCAGAACTAGAGATGCATCTATTATTTGGCTGTGGGACTCAGCATTTGCTTGATGAAGGATACTGTAAAAAAAAAGCTTGCACTGGCTAGTTTTGTGTTGACACAAGAGTCATCCGGAAGGAGAGGATCTTAATTGTGAAAATGTCTCCATAAGACTGGCTTGTAGGCAAGCCTGTGGAGCATTTTTCTAAATTAGTGATTGATGTGAGGGTTTGGTGTGTGTGTGTGTGTGTGTGTGTGTGTGTGTGTGTGTGTGTGTGTGTTGGGGGGAGGGTCAGCCCATTGTGGGTGGTTCTAACCCTGGGCTGTGGCCCTACATTCTATAAGAAAGAAGGCTGAGCAAGCTATGAGAAGTAAGCCAGCAATCAGCACCCTTCCATGGGATCTGCATCAGCTCCAGCCTCTAGGCTCCTGCCCTGTTTGAGTTCCTGTCCTAACTTCCTTTAGTGATGAACAGTGCTTTGGAAGTATAAGCCAAATAAATCCTTCCCTTCCCAAGTTACTTTGGTCATGGTGCTTCATCACCGTGTTAACCCTCACTAGGACAAAGCTCATGCAGCTCCATGACAAAAATCCAGTCTGTAAGAAACCCCAAGGAGAAGAAAATCAAACACAGAGATGGAAGTAATCCAAAATCTCTTTTGTCCAGAAGATGGAGTAACTCAGAAGAAGGGAAGACTCTTCAGAGCTCAAGATGTGCATTTTGGAGCTAACCCGGACAATTTTCTATTACGCTTGACTCAGATAATAACAATAAAGTTATCAGCTGAGTAGTTAAAAAATGGAAATGGTAGCCGGGCCATGGTGGTGCACGCCTTTAATCCCAGCACTTGGGAGGCAGAGGCAGGCAGATTTCTGAGTTCGAGGCCAGCCTGGTCTACAGAGTGAGTTCCAGGACAGCCAGAACTACACAGAGAAACCCTGTCTCGAAAATAAACAAAAACAAAAAAACAAAAAAAAAATGGAAATGGTAAATAAATAGAGCTATTTCAGATAGCAGAATTCTGTGATGGTTAGTTTCACGTCGACTTGGTACAAGCTAGAATCATGGGGAAGAGGAACTTCAATTGAGAAAATGTCCCCAATGGACTGGCCTGTGGACAAGCCTGTAGTGCACCTTTTAATTAGTGATTGATGTGGGAAGGCCCAGGCCATTGTGGGTGGGACCACCTCCTGGGCAGGTAGTCCTGAGTTCTATAAGAAAGCAGGCTGAATAATGAGAAGCAAGCTTATTAAGTAGTCCCTCCATGGTCTCTTTAATTCCTCCCCGACTTCCTGCCCTAACTTCATTAGACAATGAACTGTGATGTGGATGTGTAAGAAAGACAACTCTTTTCCTCCTGACTTTCTTTTGATCATAATGTTGCATCAAAGCAAGAGAATCTGTAACTAAGACAAATAGGCTTTAAAATAATTACACTGGAGGAAGCATTGACAGAGTGTTTGAGGTCTATATGGGAGGCCCTTTGTCTGAGTGTATGGGAAGAATGGTCATTTGAGCTGAAAAATGCCAGCCATGAGAAGCCTGGAAGGAAGAGATCCATCCAGGTGGTCACGGAGAAAACTGTATTTCTAAAGAGCCATGGGAACAATGTGGCTGTACAAGAGGGAGAAATATTTGTGGGGAGAAAGAGAGCTACACCGGAACCTGCTTGCTCATTGTTGGCAGGCAGCTTCCTCTTTAACTCACCTTCCTCAGCAGCCCTTTTAAAGGGCTCGGGACACTTTCATTTCCACCTTCACCGGAGGTCAAGTTCTTAGTGTTGCTGATTCTGGAGCCCAGTGCTTTGATAGACGTAGACTGGGAGGATACATACATGGGAGAAAGTCTGTAAATAAATCTTCCTAATCATCTTCCTTCTTCTGTCTTCTCATTGAAAAACTTGTGCAGGCATCACATGAATTACTGTCCTTGCAGTTAGCAATAGCTGGGTTAAGAAAGTATGATGTGCCACTTTAGAGGACCAACGTTAGGTCCATAATCTGTTGGGAGTCAAAGCAGTGATGTATGCTCCAAAACACGAAAGGACAATTCTTTTGCCCTTAGCGACACAGCTGCAGAATTTAGAGACAAGTCCTTGGTTTCTTGAAGAAACCAATGAGCAGCAGACTGGGTAACTACAAAATCACTCTAGGCTGACTATAAATGACTAGATTAAACTTGGACCTGGGACCTTGTAGACACTAAGCATAGGAAATGCTTCTGTGTATGGGACCTAGCTTCCCATGAGTTTCCATTCATCATGCTTTGAAAACAGAAAGTGCTCAGAAAATCATGATATGCATGCTTGCCCTTTGATGAAAGACTGAGACACTTCTGAAAAAAATATCTCACACAATGTTGGCACTGCCCCCAACAACCTAATGATTGAAAGATTGGGCCCTTGTAAGCTCCACTCACACAGCCTTTAATCCCTTCCTAAAGCTAAGTAAATTCCTTGAGCAGAGCCAACATTTTCTTCTGAGAATTTCAATGGAAAAACAATGTCCAGCATAGAATGACAATGACAACCATTATGAACAGCAATGACAGCTTCTTGGGGTGTCTTAAGTATTTTGTGACAGTAGCTTGGCATCCCTAACCTAATTATCCACCACAAAACCCTTGTCAAGGAGCCGCACCTATAATACCAGCTGACTAATGAAATACTTGATGCTGTTATAAACCCAGTTATGAAGAAGTTTAGGTGAGTATTGCCTAAGTAACTGAGATGCTCAGAGGGCAGCCTAGGATTTAACTCTAGAAATAATGAGAGTAACTACTAAGTAGTCCTACTCTCAAATCGCATGAGGGCCAATAGGAACAAATTTCCATTTTTAAAGATGCACTGAAAGCAAAGCTGGGCATTTCAAATTCCATGAAAGCTGCTTCGTGTGTGTGTGTGTGTGTGTGTGTACATGCATGTTTGGTGCCCTAGGAGAGCAGAAGAAGGCATTGGTTCCTCTGAAACTGGAGTTACAGATGGTTGTGAATCACCATGTGGGTGGTGGGAATTGAACCCAGGTCCTCAGCAAGAGCAACAAATGCTCTTAACCTCCAAGCTATCACTGCAGTCCCTGGTTTACCTTTTGATTTATGTGTACTTCTACTTTCACAGTAGACCTCTGTTCTGAACCATTTGGAATGGTGAGCTCCACTTGCTTTCCAGGAAAGGGAGTGCCATGAATGAGGTCAAGCTTTTAATAAAATAAATGCCACTCAAGAGGAAGGACTGAATCAAAGTAAAGGAGGAGAAAGAGAAAGGAGGGGATGGAGGGGCAGATATTTTGTCCAAATTGATACCCACAGGGCAGAAGGGTAGAGAGATGGACGCTTTCCTGAGGTTCCTGAGATGCTAGACAAAACCCCTTTCTATGAAGATTCTTCTATGACATAAGAATTGTCCAAAGATCAATGAGAATGTCCTTCTCTCTATTAGCCTCTGATTACTTATTTCATTTTATAAGTTACTGAAAGAGAGGAGCCAGTTAGAACAGTTTTCAACAAACTCAAATGACATTATGAACATAGATCACGGGCAACTTCTCAGATTTTCTTCACTGTATTCTCCTCCGTCCTAGGCACTGTCTCATTCACAGTGGCTCTCTCATCCACTCATGAAGCATGGTGTGTACTTCCAGGGATGCCTCCATGGGCTGGAATATGCTACAGAAAGAGGAGAATTAGCTTTCTGTGGGATAACCTTGGCAAATGGAAAGGTGATAGGAGGAAGAAGAGAGCACTCACCCCTCCTTTTTGATACACTACTCCTTCAGTAAATATGTCTACAAGTCAAGCAAGGCTGGTGAGTGGTCTGTGACTCGCCTCATGACTGGCTCATGGCTCAAAGGTGAATAGTGCTTCATATCTTTCCCACCCCATTTTGAAGTTCCCAAAGCAGTTTTAATACCTTCAACATGGCTACCTGAATACAGAACACACCGTCAGAACTGATGGTGCCTAAGTGTAGCTGCCTGGCAGTTCTTGTAAATGGGATGCACATAGAAATCTTATACAAATTCTAGCCCTTGGCTTTGAAAAGAACTAAATCTTTTCTCTGACTTTCCTATTTCCCACCCCAAGCCCTACTGGCTGAAAAGCATCATCAACTTTCGGAAGAGTTGAAGGCTACAGATCAATGACATTAATGGACCATTCAGCCCTGTGTTACTTCTTAAGTGAGTGAGAATTAAACTTTAATATTTAAAATAAAATTGTATTATGTGTCTCAATTATTGACTCAAACTCTACCTTGTAAAAATACTCAAGCCAGACTGTAATTATGACATCAGCATTTAGCAGACAGCTTTCTGCAGCTGAGGATTCTTTGTGAATCACATTAACGTCCCAGCAGATGAGAAGCTGCTCTGACTGAGGCTGGCAGATACACCTGGAAATCAATTCTTCTATAGTCAAGACACAGACAGAATGGATCGTGTTTTGCCCCTGCAGGGTGACCTTCTTTTATGTCTGAGATGATGGACATATAACATCCAAATATAACTTCTTCCCCTCCTTTTGGAGTACGAAGCAGTTGGTTGCCTTTATGCTCAAATAGAAATACCATAAAGAGAGAAGAAAGCATGCTCAAATTCTTATGATATAGAGAAAGAAAGAAAGGCTTAAGATACACTTGGGCTTCCATTTCCTTGTCGGTAAAAGTTATGAAATTCAGTATTATAAATGGACCAGTCTTCCTATAACTCCAGCTCCAGGGGACCCAATACCTGCTGCTAGCCTCCAGGGATCACTGTTCTTATATGAACACACCCACCCTCCCACATACATGAACACACATAAGTTTAAAAGGGAGAAAGAAATCTTGGAAAAATTGATATTTGAAAACTGTTTATGTTACAGTAATAATGCAACAGATAGTAACAGTAACACAGATACTATCATGCATATGATGTAAGAAAATAGATTTTTCACTGAAGATGATAGTTGTAGTTCTTTTTACAGGCTGATGTGTGTGTGTGTGTGTGTGTGTGTGTGTGTGTGTGTGTGTGTAGGGGGTGTGTGGGTGGGTGGGGTACATTGTTCTGTGCACACGGAGGCCAAAAAGAGGGTTGGATCTCCTGGAGCTGGGATTACAGGTATGTGAGAGAAGCTTGGCTTGTTAGAGGTGCTGGGATCTGAACTCTAGTCCTTCTGACTGAGGAGCAAGCTGCAAGATTTATATTTCCTGACATAAAAAGAAACCATGATATGCTTGGGCTTTCTTTTACTTGTTTATTTTAATTATGTGTATTTATGTGTGTCTCAAGGGAAAGGGTATATGCATATGAGTGCAGGTGTCTTTAGAAGCCAGAGGCTCCCCTGGAGCTGGAATTATAGGTGTCTGTGAACCACTGATGTAGATACAATGAATCAAATTCAGATCCGCTGCAAGAGAAACAGGTATTCCTAACTTATAGCCATACCCCTACAGCTTATTCAAGCTTTCAATTTGTCTATTATTGGCTGGGTGTGCTGACAGCCCCCTTACTAGACGATTACTAAAGGCAGTTGAAGCAGGGGGTGGGGTGGGTCATGAGTTTGAAGACAGCCTGCTATCTAGAAAGACCTTGTCTCAAAAGTAAAATAAAGTAGAAGTCCATTGCTAAATGTAGAACAATAGTGTCTACTCTCTGAGTAGAGCATTATGCCAGCAACTTTGACATCAGCTGGGAACTTTCTAAGCATTCCAACATTGTGCCTCACCCCAGTATTACTGAATCAGCAGCTCTTGTAGCAGATGGAGTCTAGCAGCATGTTTCAGTATCCCCCTGGGTTCCATGGATGCATGCTAAAGAAGGACAATTGCAGATACCTATGATAAGATGAATCCTGCTCCCCCTATGCTACACCCACAAAGCACAATAATCAAGGCAACCCAACTGGTCTTAAAGAATGGGTCTTTAGAGATCACTAGACGATCAGGAATGATATAAAACGAGACTTCATCAGAGGTGGAAAGATGGCTCAGCAGGTAAGAGCAAATTCTTTGGAGGACCAAAGTTTGATTTTCAGCACTCACATACAACGGTTCTCAGCCACTTAGAACTCAAGGTCTAGGGCATTTGATACCCTCTTCTGGCCTCAATACTTGATCTAGAATATGGAAAGTTCTAGATCTTATATGTATTACTCCATCTCTATTTGTTCTGAGTCTTTAATGAATTTGAGAGAAGGCTGCCATAAGTCAGAGCATCATCATATATAGACATTCCATATCCAGGGCCAGTTCCTGGAGTCATCTTCTCTCCCTCTCTCCTCCCACTCAGTTTTCTTTTTTCTTCCTCCTCTTCTTTTGACATGTCTTTGTTTTGTTTTATTCTTTTTGAAACATGGTCAGGGCTGCCTTAAATTCATGGTTTTCTTGTCTCCACTTCCAAGAGCTCAGACAGGATTACAGATTATATATATATGCCGAAATCCCTTCTCTTACCCAGGAGGCTATAGTAGGGAGATCGTGAGTTTGGGGACACCTCTAGCTACATAATACAAGATCTCCAAAGCATTTTATTTTTATGAAATAAGCTTCAAAACCTAATAGAAGAAGAGTAAGAGTCAGCACAAAAAAGCAAAATTCAACACATACATATATGCAGACACAAATGGCCCCAAGGTTTGTATTAAAATTACCTCCTAGTTAGCTAAACAAAAATTAAAACAGCATCAAACTACCATTTCTTGGGTCTGATGAAATTCTTGGGCTCTCAATAGTTAACAGCACATACTATTCTTGCCGAAGACCTGGGTCTTGCTTTCAGGAGCCACATTGGGTAGCTCACAACAGTCTGTAACTCCAGCTCCAGGAAAACCTGCACTCATGTGTGCACACTCGCACACATACACAGAATTAAAAATAATTTCTAAACACCATTTTTCTACTGTTAGATATATAAGGATTATAAACTCTGGCAAGTCAGCACTGCAAGGGATGACAGAGAAGCAGGCATCATCTGGCATTGCTGTGAGAATTCACTCCAGTGCAATCCCTGTGGAGGGCATTTTGGATTATCTAATAAAACTACATATCCACTTGCCTTTTGACTCAGTAATTCTCTTTTTAGGAACTGATACTGAAGTTATGATTCCAATAATATAAGAACACATACAAGTTATTGTATCATTGTCAATCATAGCAAGATATCAGAAAATGACTCACTGGCCACATGCAGCAGAGTGGCTGAATAATGCACAATGGAAAACTGTGACTATACATACACACACACACACTCACACACACACACACACAAATGAGGAAGTTCACCATGGAGGGATATAAAGTTACTTTCAATAGTATGGATTAAGTAAGGAGGGGGCAACAAAATATTATAACCTGTCAGCTTTCATGGGAAATAAGAGAATATAAGAAAATGTTATATGATTTATTCCTAGGGAGACATGAACAAAGATCCAATTACCCCAAATAGGAAACTTATGAAAGACCAAAGTAAGAATACCACCAGAGTCGAACTTAGTGAACCAATGAGTTTTATTACAGTTATTTGCAGGAATGTGGATAAGGAGTTAGTCGCAGGAACAGAAATGGTTCAAATACAGCTGCATCATCAAAAGCTCAACCTAAGCGTGGGTAGCAGCTCTCAAAAGATGGGAACGTGAAGCAAATTGCAGTCTTCAAGCAGTTCAACAGGTTGGAGAATGTCCTTTCCAGTTAATTCAGTTGCTCTGATCCTCTTCTAGGCAGATACTTAGGCTAGATACTGCTTTTTTCAGGAAGATTGGTTTGCCTGCAAGTGTCTCTAAGTAACCCTTAACAGCTTAGACATGCTTGAACCAGGACAAGCCTAGTGAATCTGGTGGGTTTCAGGGACTTCCTCAAGCCTTTAAGTTGTTTACTTCCTGAGTTTAATGAACTTCTCTGTAAAATGGCATGTTTCGCCTCCCTTAAGAACATCCTGTTGCCTTGCCTCCCTTTTCACATCCTATATCTTGTAAGTTTTCCCCCAAAATAGAAAGTTTTAATCTTGAAGGAAACTGCTATACAACACTCCATCCATTCCTGCAGTCCTTGCATCCTTCCCCAGTGCTGTTCTGCAATGAACCATTGGAAGGAGTGCCATACGAGTATGACTCTATGGTCCTCTAACTCAAGTAGGAATCATTCTGTCTGTTTTTAGAGTGGTAAGTCTTAGTGGTATTTCTTTTGCTATAAAATACAAGAGTAAAAATGAAGAAAATAAAAAACAGGAAAAAATATACAAGTGCATACCACCAACAGTAATTACGTTGTAGTCTGATGGTAATTACAAATATTGGGAAGTACCTTATCCTGTACACCATATTTATTTATTAAAACAAAAGCAATTATTTTTCCACTGGGGGCCTATTATTTCCCTGGTCACATATTTATCTCAGTTCCTAGAACCAGCTGTGACATTTTCCCTGTGGAGCAGGCCCTTAAGTCCAATCAGAAAGCTGGTTTTCTCCATAATCCCTCACACTATTATCGTTCTAGGAGATACATAGTGTCTGGCACTTTCATCTGACGCATACAGGATCCACAGCTGAGGACTTTGAGCCATAATTATCTATAGCAACTTAACAGCACATTCTAGCACCATAGGAAGTAGACTGCAGGGAAGGGACGCATTCAGCTCAGACTTCTTAGTCTTCAGTCTTAATCTTTCTTCAAGTCCTATAGCCAAAGCGTGTGATGTCTTCTGCGATAGGGTCTTATCCACTTTGGAATGTGACCAACATCATTGGCAGTAACCTTTATTGTTTAAGGAGTGTCTAGGGTTTCCCTGGCCAAAATTCCTTAGGAGGAAACCATTCTCAGCCCTGGGATTTTTAATAGCATAGGCTTTGGAGCATCTCCTTTTATTCTTCTATGATACCCATTTTTACTGTTTATGAATTGATTTCTCTCTTCACTCTTTTGGGTGCACTGGCATATCTCTTAAATGTGTCTCTAAATCTGAAGAAATGCTTAAGTTATGTATATTGAATGAGACCTTTTTGTAGAGGGCGAACAGGACAACAGTGTAAAGTTATGAACCCCCCTCCTGTAACAAATAGTGTGGTTACATCATCAGTAACATCAGGGAAACACTCAGAAAGTCTACTGTAATTTGTTCCTTGCAGGTATCAGGTCATCATAGAAGTTCACAGAGAAGAGTAGTTACTAAGGCAAGCTCTCAGCAAAGTGTGATGCAGCGAGAGAAGATTTTATCCACGGTATTAGTTACCTGGATGCTGCATCTTGGAGCACTTTTATTGAGTTTCTGTGCATTTCCTTCACCCTAGTGAACTTCATGGAGCTGGCTCTATCTGCTTAGTCTAGCCTAAGATTGACGTAGAAATAGTCACTCACCTCCTTAGCTAGCCCTGCTCCCAACTCCTAGGCTAGACTTGTACCCCTCTACTTGTCTGGATGAACACTCTCTGCACCCAGGAGAGAAGTGTACATGGTTTCCTCAGAGAGGACAGCTGCCTACACCTCCTCCAAGCTTAATCTCTTTGACTTGCACTGTTGTCTATCCATGTCTGTCAACTGATGTTCAGTGCATTTGATATTCCTGGGAGTCACCAAGAACCAAGACACATCTGCTTCCAGAAAATATTTTTTTTTATCATCAATAGAAGACCAATAAGTCCATGTTGTAACATAGGGATCTCGGGCACCCTATGTGGTCTTCACCTCAAGTATCCCTGGCCCATTCTCTGAAGACCTCTTTCCTCCACAGCAGGGAGTGGTGGTGGTGGGGTGTGCCTGTATCTCTCAGTTTTCTGTATTTTTTCCCTCTGTGGTGAACCAGCCCTGCATTTGATCTTGCATCAATGTTTTCTCTTAAGAATTCTTGACTCAGGATTGGAAACATGGCTTAGCCATTAAGAGAACTGACTGCTCTTCCAAAGGACCTGGGTTCAATTCCCAGCACCCACATGGCAGTTCAAAACTGTCTATAATTATAGTTTAAGGTGATCTGACACCCTCATACAGAGATATATGGAGGCAGAATGCCAATGCACATAAAATTAAAAAAAAAAAAAACCTGAGACTCAGTGTAAATCTACCCACATTTAACTCCAAGTACCTGGAGAGGTTTCACATTTTATCTGTGTTTACTGTTTGTTGTTTTGGTTTGGTTTTGGTTTTGGTTTTGGTTTTGGTTTTGGTTTTGGTTTTGGTTTT
>NW_021604665.1:3923856-3948517 GCF_004785775.1 Grammomys surdaster | reverse complement strand
GTTTTGGTTTTGGTTTTGGTTTTGGTTTTGGTTTTGGTTTTGGTTTTTTGCACCTTTACAGACTTACATGTCAGCTCAGATCTGTTAACATCTCTTACTTACAAAGAGCATGTCCTAATTTGGCTCTTACCAAAGCTATTAGCACTCCACCCCATCTTGAAGTCTTTAATAAAATCATCTTTCCTCAACTCTTGAGAGTTTGAACAGCATCAAGCACCACTTTTTTTTTAATTATGCATACTGACTTTTTAAAATTTTACATTCTAGTCATTGTCCTCCCTCCTGGTCCCCACTCCCACAGTTCCTTATCCCATTCCTCCTCCCCCCTTGCCTCTGAGAGGGTGCTCCCTCCTCCCCACACACACACACATCAGGCCTCCTCATTCCCTGGGGCCTCAAGTCTCTCAAGGATTAGGTGAATCTTCTTCCACTGAGGCCAGACCAGGGAGTCCTCTGCTACATATGTGCTGGGGGCCTCAGACCAGCCTGTGTATGTTCCTGGTTGGTGGCTCAGTGTCTGGGAGCTCCCTGGGGTCTGGGTTAGTTGACACTTCTGGTCTTCCTATGGGTAGCCCTCCCCTTCAGCTTCTTCAATTCTTCCCCTAGTTCAACAATAGGGGTCTCTAACTTCAGTCCAATGGTTGGGTTTAAGTATCTGCATCTGTCTCAGTCAGCTGCTGGTAAAGCCTCTCAGAGGATAGCCATGCTAGGCTCCTGTCTGGAAGAAAATCATAGTATCAGTAATAGTGTCAGGCCTTGATGCCCAACCCCCCATGAGATGGATCCCTTTGGAACGCCTTTCCTCCAGTCTCTTTTCCATTTTTGTCCCTGCAGTCTGAACAACTCTGGGTCAGAAATTTTGACTGTGGGTTGTTAACCCCGACCCTCCACTTGAGGCCCTGTCTATCAGCTGGAGGTGAGGCGGACTCTTCAAGTTCTGTCCCCTCATTGTTGGGCATTTTGCCTAAGGTCACCCACATTGAGTCCTGAGAGTCTCTCATCTCCCAGGTCTCTGGTACTTCCTAGAGAGTTCCCCTACCTCCTACCCCCAAGGCTGCATATTTCCGTTCATTCTCCTGGCCCTTTGGGTTTCTCTCCTGCTTGCCCCCCAAACCCTGTACCTTATCCTATTCCTCCTTTCCTCTCTCCCCTCTCCCATCCAGGTCCCTCCATCCCTCTGCCTCCTGTGATTATTTTCTTCCTACTTCTAAGTGGGATTGAAGCATCCTCACTTGAGCCTTTCTGCTTGTTACACTTCTTATGATCTGTGGGTTGTATCCTAGGTATTCTGTACTTTTTGGTTAATAGGTCCATCAATGGAATAGATTCGAAGACCCAGAAATAAACCCGCACATGGTGACTTGATCTTTAACAAAGAAACCAAAAACATACAGTGGGAAAAAAAGAAAGCATTTTTAACAAATGGTATTGGTCTAACTGGTGGTCTGTATATAGAAGAATGAAAATAGATCCATATTTATCACCCTGCACAAAGTTCAAGTCCAAGTGGATTAATGACCTCAAAACCAGATACACTGAATCTAATAGAAGAGAAAATGGGAAATGGCCTCAAACTCATTGATACAAGGGAAAATTTCCTGAACAGAACTCCAATGGCTAGGCTCTAAGATCAACAATTGCTAAATGGAAACTCATGAAACTGAAAAGCTTCTGTAAGACAAAGGGCACTGTCAATAGAACAAATTGGCAACCTACAGATTGGGAAAAAAATCTTCACTAACCCTACATCTGATAAAGGGCTAATGTTCAAAATATATAAAGAACCAAGAAGTTAACCTTCAAAAAACCAAATAGCTCAATTTAAAAATGGGGTACAGAGCTAAACATAATTCACAACAGAAGAATCTTGAATGGCCAAGAAGCACTTAAAGAAATGTTCCAAGTCCTTAGTCATCAGGGAAATGTAAATCAAAAATACCCTGAGATTCCACATTACACTAATCAGAATGGCTAAGATCAAAATCTCAAGTGACAGCATATGCTGGCAAGGATGTGGAGAACGAGGAACACTCTTCCATTGCTGGTGGTGTTGCAAACTGACACAACCACTCTGGAAATCAATCTGGTGGTTCTTAAGAAAACTAGAAATAGTTCTACCTGAAGACCCAGATATACCACTCTTGTTCATATACCCAAAAGATACCCCATGTTCTACTATGTTCTCCAGGTGTCCTTCAACCAAAGAATGGATACAGAAAATGTGGCTCATTTACACAATGTATAATGGAATACTATTCAGCTAATAAGAACGAGGACATCATGAGTTTTGCAAGCAAATGAATGGAACTAGAAAATATCCTGAGTGAAGTAACCCAGGACAAAAATCACTCTTTTATCAGAAGCTTTTTAACCAAAACTATTACTTATGTCATATTCTTTCTTTACTACCTGACTCTCATGGACTCAGAGTTTTTGGATGCAGAGAAAGTTATTTAGGAAAGATACAACTTGTACCACCTGCCCCCTGCAAACAGTAAAGAACAGCGACATCAACCATATCTCTTCTTATGCAAACAAGTTTCCACTGAGTAGCCACCTCAGTCTTAGCCAGTTTTTACTGCATGCAGTGGTGGGCACACAGCCTCTGTAACAAGCTCTTGACACTCTTGTTCCTTACATGTTACTCTTAAAAATCATATCGTGTGTTTAAAACCTTTACCCCCTTTTGGGGCATCTCTACATTCGTGCACCAGACTCCATTCATCAGACAGGCATGCTACTGCCTACCACATAGTTCAGTCTCTCCATTTGGTGACTGTTTGGGGAAGCTTAGGAGGTGTGGCCTTGCTGGAGGAAGTATAAAACTGGAGACTCTCCTCATTTCAGATGTTTTCCTATTTGTGGTTCATGATGTGAGTTCTCAGGGGCCACTGCAGCCACCATGACTACCTGCTGCTATGCTTCCCTGCTATGATGGACTATTACTCCTCTGCAACAGTTAGGCAAAAACAAGCCCTTCTTTCTATGGATACTTAGATCATGATGTGTTATCACAGCAACAGAAAAGTGACTAATGTACTGTGGAAGCGTAAGGACCTGACGTAGATCCCACAACTCGTGTAAAATGCCAGGCACGATGGTTTGTAATCCCAGAACTGGGAAAGTGAAGGCAGGAAGATGTCTAGGGTTCACTGACCAGCCAATTTAGCCTAGTTGGTGAGCTCCAGGCCACCAAGAGGTGGTGTTGTGGGTTGCTCTGGTGTTGTTTGTATTCGGATGTTAATTCTGCTTCCTCATGACCCAAGGAGGAGGGAGTAGTTCACATATTCAGGTGATTTCATGTGCACCTGCTCACCATTTTAACTGGTCAAATAAAGGCTAAAGCAGTGGAAGAGAAAGGTAGGGCTGGAAGCTTTAGAGAGTGGGGAAAGTGTAGGGAACAAGAGAGAAAGAAGACAGAGGAAAAAGAGAGGGAAGGAAGGTGGAGCAGAACCACTTGGCCTGGAGAAGCAACAAGTAGCAAGGGATCTCATAGCTGGGGAATAGAGCTGTGTAGTGTTAAATATGCCCAATCCACGTGTGCAGCTTATAAATACTGTAACTGAGTTGTGTTTTTGCGTGGGCTTACTGGGGTTGGAGATTTACTGCAACAAGGTGGCATTCCTGAGGATGGCATGGTTGTCCTTCAGTGTCCACATGTGCTTGCACACACACATAAACAAATGAGTGGAGGCAAGCATGGTGACACGTCTTTAATCCCAGCCCTTGAGAGGCAGATACAGGTAGATCTCTGTGGGTTCAAGGCCATTCTATTTTACAGAGGAAGTTTCAGTTCAGCCAGGACTACACAGTAAGAACCTGTGTTACTTCTTATGGTGTGTCCCTCTCTCAGAATCTTGGCCATTTGAATACTTGATCTCCAGTTGGTGGTGCTATTCGGAAGGTTTAGGAGGTATGCGGCTTTGCTGGAGGAAGAGTGCCACTGTGGGTGGGCTTTGAGAATTTAAAGATATATGCTATTTTTTTTCTTAACTGTTTCTGCTTCCTGTTTGCCCTTCAAGATGTGAACTCCCAAGTATTCCTGCCACACCACTTGCCATCAGGGTTCCATGCTAGGATGGACTCTAACCCTCTAGCATTGTCAGGCCAAATGTGCTCTTCTATAAGTTTCCCTGGTCATGACATTTTGATCTCAGTAATAAGAAAAAGTAACTGATGTAGACTCTGTCTCAAAAAAAAAAAATTGGGATGAGTGGATACAACAAGAAATCATGAGAAGAGTAGAAGAGAGATGACACCTGAGCTAGAATTCTAAACTGTAGAGCTGTGTTGATGTTCTATATTCAAAGGTGAATACTCAGATGAACTCAGGACATAGTAGGAAACCAATCAGAACACAGACTAATAGAGAGCCTTGTATTTCAAGTGACACAGCCATCCCTGCAGATGGGGAGAGGCAAAGTAGCCTGCAGAAAACTGGATGGGGGCGATCTTTACTATGCATTGCAGGAATAAGGATTTGCACAAAAGTAAATTTCCAAAGGGTACATATCATTAATTCTGAACCTATATTTATTAAGAGGGAAAACAAGTTAGTGAATACATTATTAGTATTTTATGCTGCGGTGAGTGATCAAGCTAAGGGCTTTGCACATGCCAAGGATATGCTCTCCTACTTAGACTTCTCTATGTATCATGAGATTATATTTTTGCTGGTCAAAAAAGAAGATGAGAAATAAGAAAAGGATGGCAGTTCATGGAAACCCTCTGTTAACTGAAACTGTAATTATCAGTATGGTACCATGATTTTATATATTTAATATTTAATTTTATATATTTAAATATATACATATTATATCATAGCAGATAGATGATAAACAGACCCAAATGATAGTTATAGAATTATAAGTGAATTGTTTATGTGCTCGCTAGAAAACACACATATAGTTTCTAGTTCTTTCTGCTCAGAGAACTTGGAAACAATGCAAGCCATGACATCATATCACACTGTCCACACAAAAAGCCTAGACCTTGGTGTCAAGGACATTTCCCAGTGAAAAGGACAATGGCTTCTTACAGATATGATTGATTCTGGGGCTGAGCCAGGGAAAGCACAAGATGAGCCTGAACAGTTTGTGAGTCTAGAAAATTAAGGAAGTACAAAAAAAGGGGGGGGTGGAATAAAGGAATGAAGAAATGAACAAATGGTGGGATAGAAGAGTCACCTGGAGGGTCACCTGGTGAGTGAGCAGAGGTGGGACAAGATGAGTAGTGAAATAGTGATAACAATGGATGTCATGCAGAGAATTACATATTCATGATATAGGCTGGTACCAAGTAAGCAGACAGCTAATACTAGGTGTAATGAATGGTTCATATCAACGTGGCAGCATCTAGAATCACCTAGGAGACAAGCCTCTGGCCATGCCTGTGAGGGCCCAGGTTGATATGGGAAGACCAGCCTCAAATGTGTGCAGCATCATTCCATGGACTGGCTCTTGAACTACAAGAAAGGGCAAAGCAGGCTGAGAACAGTCTCTCAATGCTCTCTACCTCCTGGCTGCAATCACAGTGTGACCAGCGGCCTCAAGTTCCTGCAGTGGTGACTCCACCTCCGTGGAAGGCAGCAGCCTAGGACTGTGAACCAAAACCAACCTTGTACTTGACGTTGCTTTTGTCAGGCATTTTGTACAACAACAAAAGAAGTAACTAATACAGAAAGCATATAACTGAGCCGGATGGTGGTGCACACACATCCTTAATCCCAACACGCAGGAGGCAGAGGCAGGCAGATCTCTGTGTGTTTATGGCCAGCTTGATCTACAGAGCAAGTTCCAGACAGCCAGGGCTACACAGAGAAACCCTATATTTGAAAATCAAAAGAAGTGCATAACTGATAAGTATTGAATAAAAGAAATTATTAGCTTTTTACTAAATAATAACTAATAATGGAAAATTTGTAAGTAACTGAATATAGAAATGAAAATGTGGAAACGACATCTCCCCCATCATAGTAAAATTATAGTTCATAAACACGGATGGGTGACATTAATAACAGGAGCTAAAGTTAGTGAGCAAATGTACGCTATCACATGTCTTGTAAGCAAGTAAGAGGATACAAAAGTAATCCTGTGGCATTGCTGCCAAAAACACACAGCCTGAATTTCATCTTGAGGAAACAGCATGCTAGCCAAAATTGAGGAATGTTATGCAAAATAACTGACCATTTTCCCCTTTGTGTATGTGTATATGGTGTATTTTCATGTTCAGGTGGGTCTGTGCATGTGGATGTAAGGGACTATGTGTGTGTGGAGACCAGAGGCTGGCACTGGGTATCTTCCTCAATTGCTTTGCACTTTATCTTCTGAGACAGGATATCCTGCTGAACACGGAGCTCAACAGTTAGGCTAGACTGACTTGTCAATGGGCCCAGGGCTTTTCTGTCTTCACCTCCTCAGGAATAGGATTACAGACAGCCAACATGTAGGAGACATGGCTACACATGCCTATAACCCCAGCATTGGTGGGCAGAGACAGACAGATCTTGGGAGCTTACTGACCAGCCGACATAGCTGAAATGGTCATCTTTCAGCTCTGTGAGAGACTCTGTCTCAGACCAATAGGGCAGAGAGAATTAGAGAAAGACCCTGCTCTTGTCTCACATTTGGACATTCACATATTTGTACCACACACATACACATGGACATACATGCACATGCACACGCACACACACACACTCAGATATACACATGCAAATTTTTTTAAAGTAGTGTTAGTTTCCCCTGGCAGAAGAACCAGGTATTGGAATTATGCTCTATGTCAATCTGGATTGGGGTAGGTTGAATATGTTCATATCTAAATTCCACCAAGCAGTGAACAGTTAAAAGTCATGCACTCTGCTGTAGGTGTGTTATTCCTAAATGTGTTATTCCTAAATGGAGGGGAAAAAAGAAAAAAAAGAAAACTACACACCAATCAATTCACCCTAGCAAGCTAAAGGGTAACCTCCACGATGCACGTTGGATTAGGCTCCTAATAGAAGTCATACCATTTATCATCACAGTGCTTTCAATAAATATAACAAATGCCCAGAAGAGAAGTCACATGTCAGATTTACAGCCCAACTCACATTTAAAGGGTATTTATAACTGACACAAATTGTATGAGGCAACGTTTTTAATGGCATTGATTCTTCTTGACATATTTTTAGAGAAGTTGTAAATACCATTTCTTTTGAAGATGAAGAGACCAAATCTCAGAGGAATGAGAAGACACTGGCCTGTAAGGCTGCTTCAAAGAGTGTTGTGTCAAGGCTAGGGTGTCTCTCACCTGGTTGCCATGTCTCACACAGAAAGATTTAGAAGTTTGATCTCTAGCACCAGGGAGACTGGAGAGGTAGATCACTCAATCAGCATGGTGACTGCTGCCCAAGTATGAGGACCTGAGTTCAGTCCTTGTGTGTGGTGGCAGGACGCTTGTAATCCCAGAGCTGGAAAGGCAGAGACATGGACTTCCTAGGCTCACTGTTTAGCCAGTCAAGCCTAATCAGTGAGTTCCAGGACACTGAGAGAACCTGTCTCATACAGCAAGGTGGAGAATGACCAAGGAAGACACATGAAGTTGTCCTCTGACTTCCACAAGCATGCATACATGTGAACACACACACACACACACACACACACACAGAGAGAGAGAGAGAGAGAGAGAGAGAGAGAGAGACAGACAGACAGACTAGGGAGAGGGAAAGGGAAAAGGAGAGGGAGAAGAATGAGGGATGCACATAAAACAAAAATCAGATACCAAGAAGATACTTGCTTGCCTTTTTTTTTATGAATTTCAAGATATTTTTTGTAGTTGCCATATCCTTAAATTTTTATCATGGCCATAGGATTCTGACTGCCTCTACTTAAAATACACTCAATCAAAGAGTATTCTAGACATGGCGATCTTTGTAAAGAAATGTGACTTCGAATCTTTGAAGAAGAAAAAGGATAGCTTTTAAGTTTTCGTTTGACTTCTCCTTCTATCCTTTTTGCCAGTTTTTGAGTTTCATCTCATTACATTAACTTTCCCTTCAATTTGAGTTGACTGACTATCACCAGTCATAGTAAAATCAAGTTTATTTACTGTCAACTAGATGGACAATGGCCTGCAATTCCCTTGCAGACAGCTGTGTTGTCTCTCTTTGCCACATGTACTAGAGACTGGTCTACTCGTCCCCAAGCACCTCTTACTCTAATTGGTCCAGGAATGCTGGGACGCTCTCAGTAGGATTCTCTCCTTATAGCCCTGGCTATGAGAATAGTTTCTTCCATGGAACACTCTAGAAGGTAAGATCACTGACCTCAAAATCAGATATACCTGGCCCAAGTTCTAGCTTGATCTTTTTTTTTTTTTTTTTTTTTTTTTTTTAAGAGACAGGGTTTCTCTGTATAGCCCTGGCTGTCCTGGAACTCACTCTGTAGACCAGGCTGGCCTCAAACTCAGAAATCCGCCTGCCTCTGCCTCCCAAGTGCTGGGATTAAAGGCATGCGCTACTACCACCCGGCTAGCTTGGTCATTTTTAATAGTATTATCTTAGGCAACTTGCTTACTCTGAAGATATTATATGTATCTAGTTAGGGTTTTATTGCTTTGAAAAGACTAAATCTAAAGAAACTCTTCTAAAGGAAAACGTGTAATTGGGGCTGGCTTACAGTTCAGAGGTTTACTCCATTATTGTCATGGTGGGAAGCATGGTGGCACACAGTCAGACATGCCGGAGAGGTAGCTGAGAGTTCTACATCTGGATCTGCAGGCCACAAGAAGAGACAGTGAGCCACTAAACCGGGCTTGAGTTTCTGAAACCTCAAAGTCCACCTCCAGTGACACACTTCCTCCAACAAGGCCACACCCCCAACAATGCCACTCCCTATGAGTCTATGGGGACCATTTTCATTCAGACCACCGCAAAATGTATCTCTATAATTTGCCATCAGATGTGGGAGCAAACAGTGGCAGATGCAACAAAGTCCACAAAACATTAAAGGAACATTCTACAAGACAAGGACACAGATGACTGCAAATAGTTGAGAAAATAAGCTTCCTTCCTTCCTCCCTCCCTCCCCCTCCTCTCTATCTTTCTTTCAACAGGGTCAGGCTCTGTCATTGAGTTCTGGGATTCACTGGCAGATTAGCCAGCAGGGCTCTCTAGCCCTGGGATTACAAACACATAGCACCTCTCCTGGATTTTTAGAGTGGGTTTCAGAGCTTGTTCTCAGGTTCGCATGGGAAAGCACCTTCCCAACTGACATGTCTCCCTAGCCACTGCTCTGCCCTTTCTACTTGCTTAAAGCAGTGGTTCTCAACCTTCCTACTGCCACAACCCTTTGATACAGTTCCTCATGTTATAGTGACCCCACCACCACCACCACCGTAAAATTAATTTCTTTGCTACTTCATAACTGTAATTTTGCTACTGTTATGAATCATAATGCAAATATCTGTGTTTTCTGATAGTTGTAAGTGACCCTTAACAGAGGGTCAGTCGAACCCAAAGGAGCTGTGCCTCACAGGTTGAGAATATTGGCTTAGAGGCTATGGAGCTAAAACAGAAAAATTTCATAGTGACTGTAACATACAAGGAAGAAGGACGGGACTTCCATCGAGGCACCATGTTGGACCAGCTGCTTTGTGTTTTTTGCTAACCAGTCACAGCCAGCTTCCTAGTAACCAAAGCAATTATTCCCTCCTGGGAACATTTCTGCTTTGATTGTCATCAAATATGGACATCTGGAAGAAATTCAGAAATTGATTCCTACCAGTAGAGTGAATGCCAGAGAGCACAAGGTAGTACCACTTTAATTAAATACACGACAAATCCCCATTCATCTGATTCTCCCTTTACTAAGGGACCCACATCCTTCCTGCCCCCTAAGTGTCTACACCAAGGAAAGACATTTCCTGAATCCTGTCACCACACACCTTCTACCCTGCATAAAAAAAGAATGTGACTGCTACTCTAAGTAAGTTGCAATCCACTGGGTTCATATTTTATTGAGTCACAGTAAACTAAAGTAAAGGAAAGTGGGGAAACTTGCCGGAAGGAAGATGGCTTTTCGAATTCAGTCGGTAAATAGAGTGAAGAGGGGTGTCCTGGCTGTACGTCTGAGCTGTCAGAAAGCTGCAGTGATTACGTTATTCAGCAGTAATCTAAGACGCTCCCACACTGACTCCCAGAGGGGAGAACCTGGAGTTTTAATCATTTAGTAATGCACTTGTGTCCAATCTTGCAGATTTGTCAAGAGCTGTAAACGAATCACATTTTTTATTCACTTTTCTCTTTGGGGGCCAGTTCCAGTTCTCAGCTGCAGCACAGGCAATTTTAAACAGAGAGGACACATGGGAATGGAAATAATCTAAGGCACCACAGGGCCTCCAGGTGAGGGACAGGCAGCAGAGGACCTTGGGGAAAGGCTTCAGCCCTACTTAAGACCCAGGTTCGCACAAGCTGGATGGAGGGCAGCAGGAGCCGAAGGGGCTGCAGCATCCTGCAATTTTCTGGCCCCCAGTATGAAGCCAGGTGGGGCAAAGTCTGACTTATGTGCTTGCTTTCTAGTGGCCATTCACCCTTTGTGACACTATACGACCTTTTTACTTTGTGACAAAGGTTGGGTTGTCATTTCTGTTTTATTGTGGCTTCCTGTGTGTGTGGTCCACATCAGTCTCTTTAGGGACTATTGGCTGGGTAGACTGTGTGTGTTGGATTTCTGATTGCTGCAGGACTTTCACACACCTCCAGAATGAATGTAGCAGAATCAGTCTCCACCCATCTGCTTGCTTGTTTGGAAATGATAACCAGTTCAAATGAGTTAACGCTGCTTTTGTCTAAGACACACACAGTGTACTACTACCCCTGCCTCAGGCAGGACATCCAACCTACAGGTGGCAAGTGCCCCAGAATAGATTTGAATGTGACCAAACATTCATTGAGGTGTTCCAGTTGTTTGTCTTACCCACCCCTCCTTTTTTTTGTTTTTTTATAACTCAGTCATGTGGCTCTTCAGCATGATCTATAAATAGCAATGTTGGGCTACAAAGTTTGCACACCCCTGGCTGATTTGTGAGTAAGACCCTCATACCCTCATGAAATTCAGGTTTGCCTTTTCCTGATAGCATGGCCTGTCAGTTACTCGGCCATTCTGAAAGTCTGTTAAAAAAAAAACCCAAAAAAACAAAAACAAAAAACCAAAACAGACAATTCAGCCTGGGAAGCTGGCTCCAAGGTTGAAGTACTCAACACCCAAGCAAAGGGACCAGAATTCAGAGACCCACACAAATATTAGTTGGTAGAGGTGCTTGAACTGTAATACCACCTTTTCGAGGTAGAAACAGGCCATCCCTGGGGAAGATGACTAACAAGTAAGACTAGTGTCTTAGTTAGAGTTTTACTGCTGTCAAGAGACACCATGACCAAGGCAACTCTTATAAAGACAACATTTAATTGGGGCTGGCTTACAGGTTCAGAAGTTCAGTTTATTATCATCAAGGTGGGAGCATGGCAGTGTCTGGGCAGGCATGGTGCAGGAGGAGCTGAAAGTTCTACATCTTCATCTGAAGGCTGCTAATACAAGACTGACTTCCAGGCAGCTAGGACTAGGGTATTAAAGCCCATACTCACAGTGACCCGCCTATTCCAACAAAGCCACACCTACTCCAACAAGGCCACACCTCCTAATAGTGCCATTCCCTAAGCCAAGCATATTCAAACCATCACAACTAGCCATATAGGTAAGCTCTGGGTTTCATTAAGTGACTCTGCTTCTGAGTTGTTGGGATACAACTTTGGTCATACCACTCTGGGAGACAGAAACAAATATCTGTGAATTCCAGGCCAGCCAGAGCTATGCAGTGAGACTCTTTCTGAGAGGGGGTGGGGGGTTGGGGAGACTCAGAAGAATAAGGTGGAAAGCCAATCAAGAGAGATTCCTGAACTCAACCTCAGGCCTCCCCTTGTGGATGCACAAATGCACATTTGCGCGCGTGCACACACACACACACACACACACACGAAAAGAAAAAAACAACAGGACAGACCGATTCTACCAAAACTGACTGCTTAGGAAGTTAAAGGAGCACACATGTAAAGGATGGTTAGGTCAGATTTTTAAACTATATATTCAGGAACTAGAGTAGATTTTTCATGAAAAAAAAAATTCTCAAAGCACTGACAGGTCACAGATAGAGATGTGTAAGTTGCTTTTGGGTATATTAAAACAGTTCAACTTCACTAACTATGAGAAAAATACAGAGGAGTGCTACACAAGGATATCATTTTTACGTATTAAACTGGCAGAGATTCAGTCTCCAAATTTTATAACACATTCTGGAGTAAATAACAGAATTCTGCACTCTCATACACTGTTGGCAAGAGCACAACATGGTACAGCCCTTTGGGGACCTAACTGGCAATGGGGATCCAAATTACAAACGCATTGACTTTTCACGCAGCAACTCAACTCCCTGGGATTCGTTTTATATCAGCGCCTAAACCAGCACTAAGCAAAGTGACACAGACACCCTGTTAGAGCTGTGAGCATGAACAATGGGCTGGATGGACAGGGGCCCCTGCCAATCCAAGGACAGATAGGCAAATAAGCCAAGGTGATGTGGTGACTCAGCTGGAGAAGGAGAAAGCTCTCTGTCCCTTGTAGAAAACAGCTCAGGAAAACCACTCAGTGAATCTGAAGAATGCAAAACAGCACAGGGCATCCTCGTTTCCATGAAAACGACAGAGTAGCATATTTATATAGAAATAAAAGCCAGAAGGCACCCCAACACATGAATAAGGCCTGTTACTGAGAAGAGGCCTGAAGATAGGAGATTTGGTAGGTATACTCAGAACTTAGAATAAACAATTCCTTTTTATTTCTTTTTATTTTTCTTAGTGCTAGAAAAACCCTCTATCCCTGAGCTATGTCACCAGCCCCCTTGAATTCCTCTCTATTTTTTTTTAACCAGGTGAATACATTGTCACTTCATATTACAGATTCAAAATAAAGAAAATAAACATTTTTCTAAACGGAAGTCCTTTTAAAATCAGTTGAAACCCATATTTGGATTATCTGTCATTCAGAATGTTTTCTGGTCCGTTGCTGCACTGAACTTAGTACTGTGACCTGGGTGACAAGTTGTGAGTCTCACGTTCAGAATTAAAGAGCAGGATTTTACTACAGCAGTGCGTGAGTGAAAGGTCTTGCTGCTTCCGTTCCATAGTTAACTGTCTCTACCAGAAACTGCCCACTGTGGAGTTAACAGGAAAAGAGAAAGCAAATTTGTGCATGGATGCATGAGTGCGTGTGTGTGTGTGTGTGTGTGTGTGTGTATGTGTGTATGTATGTATGTATGTGTGTGTGTATGTGTATAAAAGACAACCCTTGTTCTTGTCCTCAGATGTTATCCACCTCCACCTTGTTTGTTGAGACAGAGTCTCTCATTCTGGAACTTTCCGAGTAGAGTAGGGTAGGTTACTGACCAGTGAGCCCCAAGAATCCATTTGTATTTGCCTCCTAAGTACTGGGATTACAAGTGTACACATGCTTGACATTTTTTTAACCTTGGTTCTGAGGACAGAACCCAGATACTCATGTTTCCAAGGCAAGCTCTTCACTGACTGAGCCATCTGCACAGCCCCACTACCTTGAAGATGGGAAAGCAAAAGTACATCGCCAAAGAAAGTGAAGGAGGAAAAAATGGGTTCCTTCTCAGAACTCTGCAAGAGAATTCTGATCTAGTTTCTTGGGGACAGGGTGGGGTGAGGGAGGTTCCATTTGAACCAAAACTAAAGGCGGGAAGGGATGCACACAGCTGCCCTGGGTCAGAGTAGAGCTGAAACCTGAGGAGGAACTTGTGAGGTCAAAGACAAGTCTCTGCCCACACCTTCCAGCTCTGTCCTCATTACCAATTCCCTTAATAGAAACAGGGGTAGCGGGAGATCACCACAGAGAGATGATTGATAAAAAGACTCCTACACCAAAAACCAAAGAAAATTTGTTCTTCCACGCCTCAACTTCCTCTACGCCCCATAATTTATACAAAACACCATCTCCTTTACTGCGGGGTGCCTGATTTATAGATTGGGCATCTGTTTCATATAAAGGGCTCCAAATGGAACAACAACCTATGTTCTAAGAAAACAGGATTCCTTACATAAATCACTTCCGACCCAGCAGATACCTCACACTGAATTTCTGTTAAATCCAGGCGCATTTTTCTGTTCCTCAGAGCTTGTCCCGCAGGTGGCTATTAAGACAGAAAAAAAAAAAAAAACCATATATTTGAAGCTGTTAAAAGACCACAAAATAGCAATAATAAATCTAGAAATCAGTTTATTTCTTTAGATTTTTTCCCTATTATACAGGTTTTTGTAAATGTTTTCAGGATGAAATATTTAAAGCAATCAATGTCCTCAGAGATCTTCTAGCCCAGGAAGGAATTTGCAGACAAATGGAATTTCCTTGTTCCCTCCCTAGTCTCTCGCTCAGAGCAGACATTACTAATTGATCGCTTTTTTCCTGTTCAGGTTGCTTGAGGCCCTAACTGTACTTCTCAACCCAAGCAGCCCCCAGGAAGGAGATCTATTCAGTTTGCAGATTGGAACTGACCAATCTAGTTCCTTCAGGACACGGAGCTGAAGGACAGAGGGGAAGGAAACTTGGACATGGTCACAGGCAAATCAGTGATGCACATGGAGCATGCTCTCAAGTACTTGGTATTCTCCTTGGTCCGCATTACCTGACGATGAATTTCCATCAGCGTACATGATTCTTGTTTTGTTTTTCAACAGAGCAATTTCTCTTTCCTTCAAAAAAAATTTGTAGACCAAAACAAGCCCAATTAACTACATTTTTTTCAAATAAACAGTCTACCAGGGATGTAGCTCAGTTGGTAGAAAGCTAATGTAACATGCTAAAGCCTCAGGTTCAAGTCCAAGAACAAATAAAACCAAGATGGCACAGTGGGTAAAGACACTTCATGACAAACCTGGTGACCAGAGTTCTATTCCACAGTCTCATACCTGTGGGAAAACAGAAGAAAACTGACTGGTGTAATTTGTCCTCTGATCTCCACATCTGCCCACACATATCCATATCCATACACACACACACACACACACACACACACACACACACACACACACATAACATATATACACACACACACACACACACATACACACACACACACATACATCATATGCACATGTTAGTGTGTACACATTTAGGCACAATTAATTAATTAATTAACAAGATATATTTTAAAAATGGGTGTGGTGGCATGGGGGGGCGGGAGGATCAGGAATTCAAGGACTTCCTTAGCTACATATGGAGTTTGACACCAGCTCGAGCTACGTGAAACTTTGTATAAGTAACTTTGAATAAGTAAATAAGCAAATAAATGAATAAGCAAATAAAAATCTTCTTTAAGAAGAGCCTACCTGTCATTCGAACACAATTTAGAAACTAGCCACATGTCACTCTAAATATCATTTTGTTTTAGCAGTAATCTTCTTATCAATCTGCTTCCTCCTCACCACAGTGGCCATAATTACTGCTAAACCGGAAATTACTTTTCATCTGGCTACCACAGAGGACCAGTCAATAAGCTTGCTGCACAGACAAGACCCTCCATCACTGACGCAGCGCAGACGCTCGTTAAGCAATTTATCACAGTCTTTATTAAACCTCACTGAGGCTTTAATTTTTCCTTGTGCCTCAGAAAAAAAAAATTTCTCAGAGTTACTGAATGTCTGAATAATGGACATCAGATAGGGCCTTTCAGTTCCAACCATTACACAAACTGCAAGAAACCAGGGACTTCTAGACATGATCTGGCTGGATACCATACATATGGACCAGGTCTCGCAATTTTAAATTCCTTCTAATTCAGCATGCCACTGTGGTGGGAGGAGAATGAGAATTTTATCATAGAGTGTAGTGCTACACACTGACAATCCCATCAATCAAGAAGCAGAGGCATGGGGGATTTGAGTTTCAGGTTTTTCTGGGCCACACAGAGTAACCCTGTCTCAAAAATAAAATAAAATATAAAATAAAATAAAATATAAAATAAAATAAAAAGGTATTTCTTGTATTAAGGTATAATTATAATCCAAAATATATTGAATTTTTATTTTGGGGTGCTGGTTTTTTGTTTGTTTGGGTTTTTTCTTTTTCATTTTTCTGTTTTTCTGCTTGTTTGTTTCAAAGTAGATTTTCTCTTTGTAGCTCTGACTATCCTAGAACTTGCTTTGTAGACCAGGCTGGCCTCGAACTCAGAGATCTGCTTGCCTGTGCCTCCCAAATGCTAGGACCAAAGGCATGCACCACTACCACCAGGCTTAGATTGAGTTTTCTAATCAATACATCTTAAACTATGCAAATAAGATGCTGGGTTTAATAGCAGTACCAACAAAAGAAAAACTTATGTGTGCTTGTGGCTGTAGCTTCGTGGTAAAGTATGTGCTTAGCTTGTCTGCAGCCCCTGTGTGTAGTTCTGCACCAGCCAATCAAAATTATAATATGAATCACCCAGGGCTCTGGTTAAAATGCAGAATGTTATTATGAATATCTCAGATAAGGTCTGAGGTGTAGCATTTCTAACAATAACCCATGATCTAGATTCATGGTTCAGTGGTCTCTTTACTGTGAGAGAACCATCTGGCATTAGCAGTGTGTCTTTCTTGTGTCTCTAACAAATCACACCTGATCTTCCATTGCTCAGGTAACTGCAGATGGTCTGGACTTTCACATGGTGTGTTAGTTACTTTTCTTGTTGCTATCACGAAATAACTGACAAAAGTAATGTAATGATCTAAGCATTTGTTCCGGCTCAAGGTTTGAGGGGATACAGGCCACCATGGCAGAAAAGACATGGTGGCAGGAATGCAAGGCGGCTGGTCGTGTCATGTCTGAGTCACAAGCAGAGAGACGGACATGGGTACACAGCTAATATTCTCATTTATTCCTTTTTTTTATTCAGTGTAGAAGCTCGAGTTATAGGATGATGCTTCTCACATTCAGGGTCGGTTTTCCCTCCTCAGTTAAACCTCTCCAGAAACCTTCCCACAAATATGCCAGAAATGCATTTCATGGTTGGAGATTCAGTCAAGTTGACAGTGAAGATTGCCCATCACACACACACAGCAGGAGTGGTTAGCAAGATGCCAGCTAGTTTAGTTGGATTTGATAAATAATAGAAGGATCCAAATTTACTTTCTCCACTGCTATCTTTAAACCTTTATTGCTGTATTTTCATTTTGTCTCCCAGGTTAATGTCTAGAGCAGATTCCATGGCTTATTTGGAAACAATTGCCTCTTCATAATTCCATCTTCAGATATTAAGATGGCAATGTGGTACAATTCTAGCTTGTCTCCCCAGCAACTCAGATCTGCTTCATGGGGTCAAACCCTGGGCTTCCTGCATACTAGACAAGTGTTACCAATCAAGCTTCATCCCCAACCAAGTGATGTTAATCTATGGGTTTTAAATCTTGAGAGCTGTGTGTGTGCTTTACAAAACTGTTTCTAGAATACATTTCTAAAAACTAATGCTGTCACTACTCGCATAATGACTGGGGACACGGCACTGAATGTTTCTTTTAATTCACCTAATTATAGCAATTGGGCACAGAGGCACTGCTTGAAAAGTTAGCATTCTAAGCTTGTTATGAATTTATGATTTTAAGCACTCTTGGAATTCTTCTAGGTGGTATTTTTATTTTTTTTCCTCCACAGAAGAGAAATGTATCATACAGAACATTAATTTCATGGCATTGAGTCCTGAAATTATTCACTGTAGGACTGAGGCACAATTCTAGAATGCAGCCCATGACAGGATACCCTACATGGTAGTTGTGATTCTACCTCTACAGTGATGACACTAGTTGGCATTCATGACCTCATCAAAGTCAACCTAACAATGCTTCTTGAGCAGAAATAAGACCCAAGTACTTGTCAAGGAGGCTGAAATTAGATACTTGTACTAAGTGAGTTGTTACTTGCACCAAAAACAAAACAAAACAAAACAAAACAAAAACTTAGCATTCACAGATTCAAGTGTAGTGAAAATAACCCTGAGATCTCATTATTGTGTTTTATGTGGTCCTAGTTAAAGGAACTCTCTTAGTAACTGTTCTATTACTGTGTAGAAACACAATGACCAAGGAAACTTTTATAAAAGAAAGTGCTGAATTGGGGGTTTGCCTACAGTTTCAGAGGTTATGGTGGGGAACACGGTGGCATAACTTGACAATGGGGCACTAGCTGAAAGCTTTACATCCTGATTCATAAGCAGCAGGCAGAGGTAGAGAGGCTAAGTGTGATATCAGCTTTTGAAACCTCAAAGCCTATCCCTAGCAATACACCTCCTCCAACAAAGACATGCCTTCTAAGTCTTTTTTTTAAAAAAGTTCTACTTCTTGGTGACTAACATTCAAATATATGAGCCTATAGGGACCATTCTTATTCAAACCATCACATTCTATTCCCTGACCCTATATGCTTGTAAGCCATGTCATAATGCAAAACTCCATTCAATCCAACTTCAGGGGTCTCCATAATCTTTAAGTCTCATCACTGTTTAAAAATCCAAAGGTTCTTCTGAAATTCATAGCAATTACACACACACACACACACACACACACACACACGATTTGGAAAGGAAAGTGTACCAAATAATGATCAAATTGTATACTTTTTCTTTTGTCTGGTCATTCAGAAATATGATGTTATCAGCTATGATTGCTGTTGCTTGCTACCCCACATTATTTTTATTCATGTATCCACCATAGCCACTTTCCCTTCTACAAATATATAAGTCCCTGTCTTTCATATACTGATATACTATATCTCTGAGGCCTAGCTAAAACACTGATACGCTATATCATGCAGTCTCTTGACTGACATCACCCATGTTCCATGCTGTCTCTTGACTGATGTAATCCATGTGGTACACGTCACCATCCCCTCACTGCCACATCACATTTGTAGCTAGAGAAAATGTTGTGACTGGGTTTTTATCCTTTTACCTGTCTCATGACAGGGTCCTGACTTGCTCACTCAAGTAACTGAACACATTCAGAGATCATTCAAGACCCAAACCACTGGCTACTTCAGACTCATGTCATACAAACTGATAAAAATGCCTATAATACAGGTCTTTGAAACATGCTTTTGATTTTTCTTACAATTTAATCTCTTTAGGCTTTTCCTAGTATGCAGCACCAGACTTCCCCCAGACAAGGACTTCCAGCAATCTCTTAACTGGGACCCCTCCGTATAAAATCAAATTCAATAAGTGGATCACACAATTCCGATATACAATGGCACAGAATATATATTACCATTCCAAAAGGGAGGAAAGGCATCAATGAGAGGAAATACCAGACCAAGGAAAGACCAAAAGTCAGCAGGATAAACTCCAAATTCTGTATCTCCGTGTCTGATATCAACGCACTCTTCAGATCTCCAACACCTGCCAGCTTTCTTGAAAGCCACATACCTCTCTCTCACTCTGGAGATGGTTCCATACTCTGTTAGCAGATCTCTTTGGCAGGTATTCCATGACCCTGGCATCTCCAATATCTTGAGGTCTCTAACACAATCCAAGATTTACCTTCACAGCTTCAGTCAAGTGGCCTTTCTGGGCCTCCATGCAGGACACCCCTGACATGCACCTGACCTCAGTCAGTGGCTTTCCTCAGGTCCAGAAGAAGATTCCACAAGCCCTCACTTGTATCTTTAGCTCTAAATTCAGTACCATGTGGCCAATGCTGCCACATTCTGCTGCTTGATGGGGATGGAACTTGGCCCCCATGTTCAACTACCTCTGCATCAGCTTTCTGTTGCTGGTGGTTTCCTTTACTTCTTATGCTTTTCTTTAATTCTTTTTCACAAGTTGGAAGCTAAGCTGGGTGAGGTCTTGTCCTGAGGTTACCACTCCCTTTATTCCATTCACCGCCAGGCTTTTCTTTAAACATTTTATCTCCTTAAGCACAAGGCTCTAATACACCTCCTGGCACTTCTTTTCTCTGCAAACTGTACATTTTATATGTCTTTTTGTTCTCCTTGCTCCTTTTCCTAATCTGCTTAAGAGTATTTACTAATAACTGCCTGACAGTTCTAAGCTGTCTTGAAATCTCCTCTGCCAACACCATTTATCCAAAACTCTTCAATTTAACCTCCAACAGATTTTTAGAATAAGGGCCAAAAGCAACCACATTCTTTGCCAAAATATCACAAGAATGGTCTCTAGGCCACTTAATATCCTCCCCCTCTGAAACCCTTGAGCTGGCATTGATGGTCCACACTGCCCTCAGCACCAGTGTCTTCCATTATCCTACTAAGATGACCCAGTAAGCAGTGCTTAAAGCATTCAGCCACTTTTCTAGTTCAAAGTCCCAAAGTCTTCTATAATTCTCCAAACAATAACATGGTCAAACCTATCACAGAAATACCCTAGTCTCTGGTACCAACTTCTGTATTAGTCACCCTTCTAAAGCTGTAAAGAGACATCTTGACAAAGGTAACATCTATAAAAGAAGCCATTCCGCCAGGGATTTGCTTACTGCTTCAGAGGTTAGGATATTATCATTATGGTGGGGAGCATGGTGGCACACATGGCAATAGAGCACTAGCTGAAAGCCTTACGTCCTGATTCATAAGCAGCAGGCAGAGGTAGAGAGGCTGAGCCTGGTATAGGATTTTTTATTTTTATTTTTTATTGGATATTTTATTTACATTTCAGATGTTATTCCCTTACCCCATTTCTCTCCCTCACCCAGGAACCCCCTATCCCATCCCCCCTCCTCCTGCTTCTATGAGGGTGTGCCCCACCTACCCTCCCACTCCCACCTCTCCACCCTCGAATTCCTCCACACTGGGTGTCCAACCTTCATGGGACCAAGGATCTCCTCTCCCACCTATGCTGGCAAGGCCATCCTCCCCTACATATACAGCTGGAGCCATGGGTTCCTCCCTATGTTCTCCCAGACTGGTGGTTTAGACTCTGGGAGCTCTGGTTGGTTGGTATTATTGTTCTCCTCATGGGGCCACGAACCCTTTCAGCTCCTTCAGACTTCTTTCTAACTCCTTTTTGAAACCTCAAAGCCCACTCCAGGTGACACACTTGCTCCAACAAGGCCACACCTCTTAATCCTTCTAATCCTTTCAAAGAGTTCCACTCCCTGATTACTAAACATTCAAATATAAGAGCCTATGGGGACCATTCTTATTTAAACAACCACAGGGACTTTACCTGACAAGCAGTGGCAGTGTTTATTTTCTTTGGAGTCTTTGTTTAAGTATCCTTACACTTAGCTTGCTTTCTTGAGCCACATAGGTCTCCACCATTCTGCTCAAAGTTTATTGAGACCAACATCAACCACTGGAGAGCAGAACAGTCCCTCAGATAACGATTCAAGAATTAGAGAAGTCCCTGATTATTCCAACTAGATCCTTCCATAAGAAAACCTAAATTATTTTTCAGCTATAACAAATTCAAACCTGAAAAGGTACATGAAAAGTACAACCTCTAAGAGATGATCTGTTCCATAAGCTCATGGGGCAATTAAACAGTCTTTCTGCCTGGGAGGTTACTGCCAAGAATAAAACAAAACCTACCAAAGAAGGCATTGTACAGATCCAAATCTTTTTGTTTCTGCTCTTTTACCCAGGAATGTTTCTTCTAGAGATAAATTTTAAAACAAACTAACAAACAAAAAGACTGTAAAAGTATCATAAGAGGTATATATGGAATCATCAACACCAGTAAAAATTTTTATGTAGAAAAAAAAACCAACACAAATAGTAAATAAGATATTGGATACAGAGCCAGGCGGTGGTGGCACACACCTTTAATCCCAGCACTTGGGAGGCAGAGGCAGGCGGATTTCTGAGTTCGAGGCTAGCCTGGTCTACATAGTGAGTTCCAGGACAGCCAGGGCTATACAGAGAAACCCTGTCTTGAAAAACCAAAAACAACAACAACAACAAAAAAGATACTGGATACAGTACATCTATGGAAAAACAGCTACATATATGTCATTATGGAAAAGAATTATGCTAAGTTTAGTGAAAGAAGTTTTCTGAGCAGACAACAGTGTGTGTGTGTGTTTATAATTTATAATTTATAAGAATATATACATAATTATAATTTATATTTTAATTATAACTTATAAGAATATATGCCATAATCATAATTTATAAGAATATATGCCATAATTTTATGGGAGATTTTGCTACATTATTATGACTTTCTACATCTCTGGTTTTTGTTTCTTGCTGTGTTATTCCTGCTATGAAAATTTTAAACCCCAAACACTTCAACATCTAAACCTTTTAAAAATCTACATGGTACCCCAAGTTAAAAATTTCAGATATGGTCTCTTAGTTAGTTTTTCATTGCTGCAATAAACACCATAATAAAAAAACAACTTGGAGAAGAAAAGATTCCTTTGGCTCATAGTCCGTGAAAAGGAGAAGCCAAAGCAAGAACACAGAGCTAGAAACTAGAAGCAGGAACTGAAGCAGAAGCCATAGAGAAATGCTGCTTACTTGCTTGCTCCTCATGGTTTGCTTAGCCTGCTTCTTTATACAGCCAAGAGTCACCTGCCCAGGGATGAAAACCCCACTCCCACCCCTAAACCTTGCCTGGGGGCTGGACCCTCTCACATCTATCATTAATCAAGAAGTGCCCAAAACCTTGCCTACAGGTAATTTGATTAAGGTATTTTCTCAATTGAGCTTCATCTTTTCAGATAATTCTAGCTTGTGTCAGGTTAGCAAAAAATCATTCAGGATACCTTGTTTTATATAACAGATTATAGTCAAGATGATGGCACAATGAATGTATGAAATTACCTTTAGGATACATGCAAAAGATTGTCATGAAAAATAAATGAATTTCATTTTAGATTTTTATCCCATCACTAAAATATCTTATTATGTAAATATTTAACCCCTCCTCCAATTCAAAATCTGAAGCATTTGGAACTGCTGGTTCCAAAAATTTCAGATAAGAGGTAATCAATCTGTATCTATAATCTAAAAAGAAAAAGATCATTAAAAAATAAGCCTACTTTGTTTGAGGACCTGGGCTTGGTCCCTAGAAACTACACACACACACACACACACACACACACACACACACACACTAACAATGATGATACCATATAATTAAGACCCTCATTTTTCCCTTGGAGATATCTTTTGTGAAATATCTTCAAGGTTCCAGCCATTAACCTACCTGTGGTGGTTTAAATATGTTGGCTCAGGAAGTGGCACTATTAGAAGGTGTAAACTTGTTGGAGTAGGTGTGGCCTTGTTGGAGAAAGTGTGTCACTGTTGGAGTGGGCAATGAAATCTTCTTTCTAGCTGCCTGGGAAACAGTCTTCTGGCTGCCTACAGATCAAGATATAGAACTCTCCAGTGCCATATCTGCCTGCACATTGCCATGCTTCCTGCCATGATGATAATGAACTGAACTTCTGAAAGTGTAAGCCAGCCTCAATTAAATGTTGTCCTTTATAAGAGTTGCTTTGGTTGTGGTGTCTCTACACAGCAATGAAACCCTAAGACACTACCCAACAGAAATCTGTCATGAGCCACAGACAGATACCCTATATAATCCAATATTTCAAACATGTTACATAGACTTATATGCCCAAATAATCATTTTAACATATAAACAATATAATTTCATGAGACAGTACATTGAGGTTTTTTTTTTTTTAAGTCTGAAGTTCTTCATGATGTAAAAGTAACTTTTGTTCACCTGATGTAATTTGTGCTCTTGGAGGCCTACTGAAGAATAAGCTCACCCTTTCTAGTTCTTTCTGAACTCTGACTGGCTGTTTCAACTCAGCAATTCTGGCTCAAACTCCTCTCCAAGCTGACTGACTCAATCTGACTTCTCTCAGCTTCTCACTGAATTGCTCTGCTTGGCCTCAAACTAATTCTGTCAATCTGTTCTAATCTTCTGGCTCCTTCTTATTCTCTAGTTTCAACAACTTCAACTCCACTGTACTTCAGTGACTCCCAACTGATTCTCTCTTCCTACATTGCTCTAAAATAGCCTCCCTTACCTATCTGTTCCCATGAGAGTTGGATTTATCCTATCTCTGACTCGTCCTGTCAAATCATTCTCTGATTCATTACTTTGTCTGCCTTTCAATTTGATGTCATTGTTTGGAATTAAAGGTGTGTAATAAGGATATATATATATATATATATATATATATATATATATTCCAACCAGAAGGATTGGATTAAAGGTGTGTGGCATATCTGCATTTCAGATGGATCACACAGACCTAGAAGGTCTTTGGATGTGATCAGATAGCCATGGTGATGGATTAAAATCCCTCTACACAATATATAGCCATAGGAATAACTCAGATTAATCAGATTTTAAGAGCTAGATGGTCACATGTATTAGACAGTGCAGTTTTTGAAATGTGATTTGCTATCTTTCTAAACAATTAGTAAATGTTCAGTTCTTGACCTTCATTTCATTCATCTCTCTTCTTCCCTCTTGCCATTCACACTCTCCTTGCTTGTTTCCTTCCTTCCTCCCTCTTTCTCTCTCCCTCCCTTCCTCCCTCTCTTTCTTCTTTCTCTTTCTTTCTTTCTTTCTTTCTTTCTTTCTTTCTTTCTTTCTTTCT
>NW_021604665.1:3916519-3923846 GCF_004785775.1 Grammomys surdaster | reverse complement strand
TCTTTCTTTCTTTCTTTCTTTCTTTCTTTCTTTCTTTCTTTCTTTCTTTCTTTCTTTCTTTCTTTCTCCCTAACAAAGACTCACTATGTAGATCAGGTTATCTTCAAACTAACAGAGACCAGTCTGCCCCTGTCTCCAAAGTGGTGGGGTTAAGACATATTCCACCACCCCTGCCCTCTCTTCACCCTGCAGCAGATTGTTTTTAAAGAAGAAGCAAGGAACTCAAGTGTTAGTAATTGTCCTGTTTGGAGAGCAGAATCTTGCTTAAATGACTGGTGAGTTTTAGAATATGGTTGTCCACAATTTGGTTTGTTTCATCTTTAAAGAAACCACTGACCTAAAGATGCCTTCCCTTACAAACACCCTAAGTGAGCTCATACCTCTCTCTTATCTGTCACTGCATCCTCAATTGTTGGTAACAGGGACAAAAGGTCATATTCTTTCCTAGACACAATCGTTGTTGGACCCTGGGAGGAGGAGGGACAGACTGACAGCAATAACCATCTGTGGCCTCACTGAGGAATGGCTGGAATTAATAGTAAGGTTCCTTGCTTAATCAAAACAACAGTATCTCACAGGTCTAATTCAGTCTAAGGAATGACACGTCTTGTTGGTTTTCTTTCCTCTCTTTTTGCAGCAATCCACCAAAAGTAGCCTCACCAAGGGGAGGTTTTCACTGCCTGACCAGGGAAGGGCCAGCCTCAGTACAACCTAGACAATGGATCTAGGTGGGCCTGGGTTTGAGTGTCTTTTGGTTTCTTGATTCCTAAGATCAACATAAATAAGCTTGTTCCAACATTTCTCTTTTAATTTATCTGTATGTGCATATGTGTGTGAATTTGCACTCTGTAGTATGTGTGTATGCACTCTGGTTCATGCACACATATAAATATGCATGTGAAGAAGGCCCAAGAACAACTTTGGGTGCTGTTCCTCAAGTACTGTTTCCTTTTGGGGAGAAGATAGGGTCTCTCACTGTCCTTGAACTCACCAAGTAGGCTAGGGTAGGGAGCTAGTAAGCTCCAGGGATCCATCTGTCTCTAGAGCCCCGTCTTGGTATTCAAATGCATGCTGCTACATGTGGTTGTGTAGTTGTCTGTTTGGTTGTTTAGTTTGGTTTGGTTTGATTTTCTGAGGCAGGGTTTCTCTGTGTAGCCCTGGCTGCCCTGGAATTCACTTTGTAGACCAGCCTGGCCTTGAACTCTCAGAAATCCACCTTCCTCTGCCTCCAGAGTGCTGGGATTAAAGGTGTACACCACCAAGCCAGGCCTATTTGTTACTTTTAATGTGAGTTCTGAGGATCAAAATTGACTCTTTGTACTTGCAAGGCAGGCACTTTACCCACTGAGCCATCTCGACAGCTTTTTTTTTTTTTTAAAAAAAAAAAAAAACTTTTTCCCACCACACATATGGAGAAAAAAGCATATCCATTCTAAGTGTGAAGCTTGGTGACCCACCAAGTCCAGTGCTCTTACCTAGTTACCGCTTGATCTAGATAAAGAGCACTTCCAGCACATTGGCAGCCCCTCCCATCCCTGCCATCTGCACTAGCTCTCTGTCCTTATAAAGCCCATCACCAACAAACCGAGCTGGTGAAAACCATGCAGCTTTGTCATTGCACAGGCATCTTAGACCTTCTGTTCCCAGTCTCCCCATGTGGGAAATAAGGTGTCAGCCAGAGTTTGGCTCTTCTTCCAGGACCTGAGCTCACTCAAGCTGTTGGCTGGATTTAGTTTCTGTGGCTGCATACCTAAGGTCCCACTTCCCTGCCTCTTGTTAGCTGGGAACCACTCTTGGCTCCTATAGGCTGCCAGTAATCCCCATAGGCAGTTCACAGTTGTTGCTTCTTTCTAGGCCAGAATGACCTTTTCCCTCTGGCTTCTATTTCTGCTCAGTGAAGAACTCACTCAGATACATGAGCCCACTTTAGATTGCCTGCTGGATAATTAGAAATTCTAATGACAGGAGTAATAGGCCAGTTATTTTCTGGTCAGTGTTACAGGAACATCTGACAAGGGCCAGCCACTAAAGAGAAGAAGGGTTTACTTTAGTCCATTCAGGAGGTCAAGGCATTTCATAGTTCATGGCAGTTGGAGCATGTAGAGGAAGCTTGTTCATATGCTGGCAGACAAAACTCAGAGAAAGGTACACCAAAGCCAGAGACAGGTATAACCTCCAAAGACCTGACCCTAGTAGTCCAACACATCTAGCCACTGTCTACCTCCCAAAGGTTCATAGCCTTCCAAGTAGTGCCACAAGTGTTCAATATCTGAGACTCTAAGACACACTTTAGACTAAGACCCTAAGAAGTAATATTCTATCACATAAGATATGTGATATGTATCACATAAGATACAACTGCACTCAAAGGGCAGGTTGTACATAAGGGACAAGCACTGGGAAGCAGAGCTCATGAATGGACCTTAGACTGCTGCATATCACAACACAGCTGTCTGGTGCCTCACAGTGTGGTTTATCTGACTTTAAAATTTACAAGAATGGGGCTGGGGAGATGGCTCAGAGGTTAAGAGAACTGACTGTTCTTCCAGAGGTCCTGAGTTCAATTCCCAGCAACCACATGGTGACTCACAACCATCTTTAACAACATCCAATGCCCTCTTCTGATGTGTTTGAAGACAGCAACAGTGTACTCACACACATAAAATAAATCTTTTTTAAAAATGTATAGAAATGTGAACTAGTGAGATAGCTTAGCATTAAGAGCACTTACTGTATTTCCAAAGGTCCCAGGTTGAATTCCCAGTACCCACTGGGCCCCATAAAGGTTTGTAATTGTAGTTTCTGAGAACCTGATGCCCTCTTCTGATCTCTTGCCAACATACTGGTATATATACTGGTATGCATATATACATGCAAGCAATCAATTTTTACACGTAAAAATTAATATTAGAAAACTTTTAAAATGGCATCATGCAGCATGTCTCCTGTGCCTCACTTCCCTGATTGACCACTGTGAACTGCCTCGTCTTTCTGTCATACAGTTGTAGATAAATCATCTGCATTGTTGCATCTAGTGTTCTACCGTCTGACTGTGATGGTTTGAACATGAGTGGGCCCCCCGGAGGCTCATATGTTTGGTCTCTAATTAGTGACACTGTTTGGAAAGGATTAGGAGGTATGGCCTTGTTGGAGGAGGTGTGTCAATGGGGGGTGAGCTTTGAGCTTTCCAAAGCCCATGCCAGGCTTGGTCTCTCTCCCTGCTATCTGTGGATCAGGATGAGAGCTCATAGCTACTGCTCCAGTGCCATGCCTGCCTGCCTGTCTGCCTATTGCCATGTTCCCTGCTACGATGATAATGGACTAACACTTTGAAACTGTAAGCAAGCCTCCAATTAAGTGCTTTCTTCTATAAACTGCCTTGGTCACGGTGTCTCTCTATAGCAATTGAACCATGCATGACAAACAGAGGCTAAACCGCAATCTATTCTAGCTTGGTGGGAATTTAGATCATTCTTACTTGGAGACTAACAATGCTGCTAGAGCATTCTAGAATGTGTCTTTTGGTGAAGACATGAATGCAACACTGCTAGGTAGACATTGAGTTGAATTGCTGAGCTATATAGTATACTCATGGCCCACATGTGAGACATTACCAAAATGCTATTTTATTTTATTTTATCTTATCTTATCTTATTTTTTTTTTTTTAGGTTTTTCAAGACAGGGTTTCTCTGTGTAGCCCTGGCTGTCCTGGAACTCACTCTGTAGACCAGGCTGGCCTCCACCTCAGAAATCCACCTGCCTCTGCCTCCCAAGTGCTGGGATTAAAGGTGTGTGCCACCACTGCCCAGCCCCTGATTTTTTATTTTAATTTAACTTAATTTTCCTTTTTAGAAAGGGTCTCATGTATTCTAGGCTGACCTGGACTTCATTATGGAGCTGAAGATGACCTTGAACTTCTGGTCCTTCTACCTCCATGTCACAACAGCTGATATTATAGTATATAAAACTCTTCCTGGTTTTATGAATACTCAGGAACCAAGCCACAGCTTCATGGATGTTAGGCAAGCAGTCTACCAGCTGAGCTTCATCCTCAGTCTTGCCAGCCTGCTATCTACATTGCCGTTACCATGCTGGGTATCCAACAGCAATGTTAGAATAGTCCACAAGACTGTGCTAGGTGTAAACTATAATCCTTACAAAGACGGTAGGACTGCACCTGTACCATAGTAATAAACTTTCTGCTGCATTATGAAAGTCCACAAGGTGTAATATCCATCTTTAAATAGATAGAGGAACCTATCAAAGTTGAGCAGCCTCAACAAAAACTTTCTAAGGCTTTCCTTTACTTTCTCTTGGTCTTTGCCCTAAAGCACATGGTAAGAATCTCCATTACTCAAGTCAACAATAGTCTGCAAAGGTCTGACTGACAGGGCCCTGTCTTTGAACTTAGTAAGTAGTGAATTTAAGACCAACCTGGCTTGGGGGCGTAGCTCAGTGGTGGAGCACTTGCCTACCTTACGTTGAGTCTCATGATTCAATATTCAGTACTGGAAGGAAAGAGAGAAAGAAAGGAAGGAAGGAAGGAAGGAAGGAAGGAAGGAAGGAAGGAAGGAAGGAAAGAAGGAAGGATAATGGTGATTTTGTATAAACCAATTATTCCAGATTGGGAACACTCGGGTTGTGTCTATAAAACATGGCATTCATGAAAGGGATTTCACTTGCTAGGATCAGCAAATTATAAGAAACACCTTGATTAAAACCTAGCCTAGGGAGAGGTTTTGTCTTATTTTTCAGAGCATTAAGAAGTGAAACTCAGGCCACATAATGTCAAGGAGAAACTAATCTCATGTACTGATTACCTTTCATGCAAGGGATCGGGCATGCTAATCAATTCTTCCTAATGGCTTGTTAGTCATTATCCTAGTGGGGGCCATGAGTCACTGGTTTCAGTCGTCTGATGCCAGACCTTGGAAGGCCAAGTCAAATCAAGAGAAGTAATGAGGAATCCCACAAACACATCAGATAAATCAAAGGCATTGCCTACTCTCAATGCCTTTTAAAGTTGGCCAGTTTTAATCAGAGGATCACTTAGCCTACCTTCCAGTTTCTCATTTGCAAAATAGGCATTATAGGGTATCAGTAACCTCATGTGGCATTAAGCACCCATTAATTCAAAAAACCACTTAACCCACACTCTATGCCAGACTTGGTGCCAGGCAATGAATTTATTAATTAAATATTAATGAGATGTCAACTATATCCACTGTCAACATTTAATTACTTGCCTAAGACATCTACAAAAAGGTGGAACTTTGGGGCCGGAGGGGCAGTTCAGTGGGCAAAAGTGCTTGATACACAAGCATGAGGACCCGGGTTTGGAGCCCAGCATGTGTGTAAAATCTAGCTATGGCTGGATATGTCTCTATAACTCAGTACTATTGTGAGTGGAGATGGAAGGATTTCTGGGGCTTGCTAGCTATCAGCCTAGCTGAGACTCAGTGAAAGACCCAGTCTTGAGGGGGGAAGGCAGAAAGTGATTGAGCAAGATATCTTCCTCTGGTTCTCTTCTGCCTCCTATCTCACAGATGTAAATACACACCCCACACCACCACACATACACATACAAACACACACACACACACCACACCACACACACACACCACACGCTATACACACCACACACAGTGACACTATATACCATGCATACCACACACACATATACACACAAACATACACATATATCACAGACAACACACACATACCACACCACACTCACCACATAACCCACGTACCACACATACCACATACCTATACACACACAGCACACCACACACATAACACACTTCACACACACACCACACCACACCCACACACATACACACACACCACACCATACTCACCACATACCCCACACACCACGCATACCACATACCTGTACACACACACACACACAAACACACACACACACACACACCACAGCATGACTGAGAACAAAACAGAAATGTGGAATTCTCAGCTGACTGTAAATCTGTCCTCTCATACCCACCCCCACCCTCATACATGGTGACATCACTACCATCTACCACTGGTATGGATCCAACCCCTCAAGCCTGAATTCTCAGTAACTTTGGTCAGAGGAAACAATGTAATTGCATTATTGGCCTAAGTGCTTCATAATGAAAAAGGTAAATATAACCAGTTTCAAACTCCCAGGGGAAAGTTTGGGGGGTTAACTGTCATTGTGCTTATCTGTCCCACATCTTCCCTTCCATTAACTGAGAAACATTAGGCAGCAGCTCACTAAACATGTCTGAATGCAGGACGATCCATTCCTGCAGGGAGATTCTGTTTCCTCATCAAGAAATGGTCAGTGGGAAAACATTCCCAAAACACTTTCCCTTCCAATAGAGAGGTCCTAGATTTTCTCTCAGCCTTAGTCATATGGCTAAGGAATAAATGTTAAATTGATTTTGGCAGAGGAACAAAAGAAGGTCACAGGAGCAAAAGAATGGTACTGAATAGAATATTCTTCTTCTCTGGAGTCAAAAATCCTGTCTGAGGATTGCCTGGATTAAAGTTGCCTGCCTAAAACACGAAGTACTAAGTTACATTTGTGTCTCAGATAAACAGCCATTGTTCTAGTGTAAATATATTCCTTACTCAGATTTCAGACATTTTTCTACTAAAAATTTATTTGTTGTTTATCTGAAATTCAAATTTAACTAGGTGTTGTGTGTTTTGATTTGCTATGTCTGCTAACTTTACTCCATTTATTAGCTGCGTGGACTAGGGCACGAATCTATAAACTGTGTCTTATTTGTAAAACAGAGGCATAAAAGCATGCTCTTCAGAGAATGCTTGGAATACTTTACTGCTCAAGGGAGATGCCTGGTTCTTTTTATTCCAGGAACATGGAAGGGTAGTACTTCCTCAGTTTCTTGACGTGAACCTTAGGGCTTGCTTTAGTCAATGCAAAGCAGAAGGCATGAGTCACTTCCAGGTGGGATCCTTATTCCCCAACTCCAGACCCAAGACAGGTCTGTGGGTGAGGATAAAAGTTCCATGTGTGATTTTGAACACTGAACCCTGGAAGCTTGTCATTGCAGTGTTCCTTAGTTATCTTGGTTTGATTTCTATTGCAGTGATGATGAACATGAACAAAACCAATTAATGCAGGAACGGTTTTCTGCGTCTTACACATCCTGAAGTACAGTCCATTGAGAGAAGCCGAGGCAGGAATCCAGGGCCAGGAACTGAAGCAGAAGCCATGGAGGAATGCTGCTTCCTAGCTTGCTCCTCATAGCTTGTTCTCTCTCTCTCTCTCTCTCTCTCTCTCTCTCTCTCTCTCTCTCTCTCTCTCTCTCT
>NW_021604665.1:3802940-3916509 GCF_004785775.1 Grammomys surdaster | reverse complement strand
TCTCTCTCTCTCTCTCTCTCTCTCTCTCTCTCTCTCTCTCTCTCTCTTCTCTCTCCCTCTTCCTTCCTTTCTACTATATAATTAATTTTGTTTTTGTGGTCTGCCTATACATATGTCTGCATACCACTTGTGTGCCTGGTACCTGCAGAGGCTAGAATGGGGTGTCAAATCCCTGCAACTGGAGTTACTGAGAGTCGTGAGCTACCATATAGGTGCTAGAAATCGAACCTAAGTCCTCTGAAAAAGCAACCAATGCTCTTAACCTCTGAGCCATTTTTCCAGCCTTTCACCCTGCTTTCTTGTACTACCCCGGACCATCTGCCCAGAGTGACACCACCCCTAGTAGTCTGGACCCTTGCACCTCAATCAAGGAAATTCCCTCATGACTTGTCCACAGACAAATCTGATGGGGGCGTTTTCTCAATTGAGGTTTCCCCTACCCAGATAACTCTGACTTGTGTCAATCTGATAAAAAACCAAATAAATAAATAAATTAAATAAATACATTTTTAAAAAGTAAAAAAAAAAGAAACCCAGAATATTAGCTCAACTTGCTTGTGAGCTGTTATGAAGCTTTCATGAATTAAAAATCACCAAGGATTCAGAGCATTCAGAGCATACTGGCCACACAGTAGGCAATAAATACAGATATTTCTCATGCTAAGAAGTGTGCAACACTGTTCTCGTATGAAAAGGGAATCGGGAGAGGCTGTGCTTGTCATCTGTCTGAGTCAGGTTGGGTCACCATAACAAAGTATCATGGAGAAGATGACTCAGCCAACGGGCATCTGTGTTCCTAATATTTTGGAGGGTAGAATCAGGGTACCAACATAGTCTGTCCTGGTGAGGGCAAATGGCCACCTTTTTTCCATGTGCCCACCTGGTCTTTCCTTGGTGTGTGTGGTTCACAAGGGACAAAGGTTCCTCCTTGGTTTTCTTCTTCTATGAAACCACCAGTGCTACTGAATTAAATTCTTTACTTTTTTCATATATCCTTTACTGTTTAAAAGTCCCTTCCCCAAATCATGTTGGGGGCCAGATCGTCAATATACCCATGTCAAATGGACATAGCTCAGTCCAGAGCACTACGCATGTGCTAGTAATAAACATTTATTGTCTAGTTTCTTTTCTCTGGGCCTAAGAAATCAAAGTACATATTCCTTTCCATTGTGTTTGATAATCAGCTCACCAATGAAGAAATGTGATTTTCTTTGATCATTAAACAGTGTGTGTGTGTGTGTGTGTGTGTGTGTGTGTGTGTGTGTATACTCCAATTGCAGCATGTATAACAGAGCAACAGACTTGACTGCAGACATCCATGGTTGAACACTCTGCAGAAGCTAGCCATGTGCACAGTAATTCAGAGAGGGCAGTGAAACCGGATCCAGGGGGGAATCACAAGCAGTTAATGAGAATCAGATGTACTGTAATTCAGACCACAGCACACATCCTGATCTCTGGGCACAGGGAATTACATCCATAAACAGACTAGACTTGATTTTATGCAGCGCTTTCAATCCCCAAAGAATCACAAAGCACTGCAAAGCACACCCTTGTTACTGGTGGCTTGGTAATGCATGAGGCAAACAGGGCAAATGTGTATCTCTAACTCAGGCTCAGAGCCTTCATTTAGAATCCTTATTGTCCATGGGGGCTGGCTTGGCTTTGATGCTAGGCAACCCTTTACTGATAGGAAAAATATACTGTTTTTCACTTTTGATTAAAAAAAAAATGCACGTAAAAGAAGTTCTAATATCCTCTAAAGAAGTTTCCCAACTTTGACGATGAGCCACAATAAAAATGTATAGACTCACTACACAAACATTGTTGTATATATGCATTTATGTTCTTATAGTCAACAGAAATAAAAACTTCACAGAATATTATTAATCTTTGCTATATGTGATGTATTCTGATGTTCTCAAGTTCTAGAACTCATTCCCATGAAGAATCTTCAGTTCTAAAATCCATTTTACTAAAGTATACTTACCAGACTCCAACATCACGACAGTCCAATTATACCACAGCATATGGCCGGGGGACAGTCACTTTACCTTTTAAGTAGCAAGCCTTCTGGGATTCCTCCAGTTTTAACTTACTGGAGTTTTGATGTATGAAATCAAAAACACACAACAGCTTCAGTCACTGCTGTGTTGTTTTCAGAATGTCTGAGAGTTGGCGTTCAAGGTGGGAAGAAAGTCTGTGTTCCTGTGCATTGAACAGAGCTTTAGACGTACACAGAAGAAGCGGCTTTTCTGTGAATCAGCAGTCAGTGCAGTAGCTCAGCTGGCCCAGAGGCTGAGATGATGCCACCCTATATTGCTATCCTCGTCCCTGGATCCCACTGTCCTCACTGCTAGAATTTTTCTCTCCCTTTATGGAAAGACTTCCATATGATATTGCATAGTCTCCCAACTTTAACAATCCACAGTAAACATGTCTCTTTGTTTTGATAAAAAAAGCTCCAGGCTTCTCAAAAGCCCGGATTGGTTCCTGTGCCCATTTTTGGGCCAATCACATTGACTAGAGATATGCCTTCCTCCAGTTGTTCAGGTCTAGGTAATTTGCCTATCCTTGAGGGATAGCCATGAACCAAACAAACCACATGAACTTGATGATGTTGTGTTACAAAGGAAAAATCAAAGGACCATTTCCAAAACTTCAATGCAAGGATTACAAGCAGGCGACGAAAAAGATGGCCAGCATTAGCCTTCAACTGGTTAGACCACCGGTCCTTGTCTCCTGTTCAGTTTTAAATCACAGAGAGGAAATGGGAGCTTTATTATTGCACTTGGAGAATTCTTACCATTGAGAGAAATGCATGATACTTTCCTTCTCCAGTCACTTTCATAAGTTGCAGCAAGGGACTCTCCTAGTGTTCAGATGGAGAACTTAATGTGCCATGAACTTCTGGTCACAAGCCTAAGAACTAAAAGCTCTCTTTGGGGCCTATTAGAGATCATCTCCAAACTTCACACGGTGGATTTTTAATGTAATTGCATTGTCCTGAAGCTGTCTGTGCAGTCAATGTTTGAACATGTAGGTTACCGTGGAAGAACCAAGGTATTTGTGTGCTCAAACAATTGGCTCAACCAGAGTTGTGAATACTTGCTCCGTCTTGCACTAAAGAGCAGACAGAGGGAAAAACACCGAGGCTCACACACAAAACAACAACCACAAAATCAGACAAAGAGAAGGAGAGCATCTCAGAGAGACATGGCCTGAATATGATCATCCAGTATTTTGCCAGTAGTGTTTTTCTTCTGGGAAGCAACAGAATCGATGCTGTGACTTTTAGGCTCTGCGAGCATTACTGCCATGCTTGGGAGGTGGTTAGCTTGCCCCAACACAGACAAGGAACGTGAAGAGCTGTCACTCATTCTTTCTTTTGGCACATGCCCCTTCCAACCTATGTACCAGGCCAGAGTCTGAGTTTTCGTTTGTTTGCTTCCTTCGTCTTGTTTTTAATTAGTATGGGGTGTCTCATTGCATTTTTCAATTCAGACTGAGAAAAGACAGCTCTGGTGTGATGCAGGCATATTTATGACTTTCAAGAAAGGGGCACACTTCCTTTCATACTGCTAGTGTGTGTGTATGAACATGCATGTGTGTGTGTTTGTTATTGTTATGCACATGTACTGTGAGGAAAGAATGTGACTGTGTATGTGTAGACACCAGAGGAGAGCCCCCTGGGTGCAGCATTCTTTGTTTTTTTTTTTTTTTTTTTTTTTTTTTTTTGAGGTAGGTCTCTTGAACCTGGAGCTCACATTTTCTCCTTAGTCTGACAGCCAGCAAGACTCATCAATCCTTCTGTTTCTGCTTACCACAGTACTGGTGTCACATGTGTGCCCAAGGACATCTCAGCTTGTTATATGGGAGCTGGGGTCTCTCTAGCCTCCCTTAATGCTATTCTGAATTGGATTTTTAGTGCAAAATATAATTGTTTCCTTATAGATATCACACATGGAATAAAGGAACTAGTGTTTTTCCATTGCCTAGACCATTTTTCTTCCCCACCCCTCTTTCTTGGCTTTTTCTTTCTCCAGACTTCACATCTTGGCTTAAATGATAGGACATATTTTTCAAAATTAAATATTAAAAATTAAATAAAATCAAAAGTAAACAAAGTTACCATGTAACTTACCCAACCCATTTCAAGCTTTCTATATTGAGAGAAATGAAAACACATGCCCAAGCAAAACCTTATATGTGAATGTTCATAGCAGAGTTATTCATGATAGCCAAAAAGAGTGAACCAGTTAACGAGCAAGCTAAATGTGGTTTAAGGTAAAATATTAGTCAACCATAAAAAGGAAGCATGCATGGCTTACTAGTTCACATGAGAAGGAAAGAAAGACATATTAATATACACAGTAATGAATATCCATCTAAAAATATTATATGAAGAAGTCACTGTAAAAGGTCACATATTGTATAATTCCATTTATATGTACAAGTCTATAGAGACAGGAGAGGCATGGTTGCACATGGCTGGAGGTAGAAACAGAGATCAACTGCAAATAAGTATATGATAACAATGATGTGATATCGAATTATAGAAATAGTTACATATAGAACTTCACCAATTTAATAAAAATCATATAATTGAATTATAACAATAGTGATAAGCTTAGGCTTCTCTTAAGCCTTTATTGTTTGTTTACATCCATTCATCTTGTGTGAGGAGGGGTGTGTGGAGATCACAGGACAACTTGTGAAAGCTGCTACTCTCCTCTTCCCATGTGAGCTCCTGAGATGGAACTCAGGTCACCTAGCTTGAGTTGAGTGCCTTTTCCCACCCAGACATTTTGCTAATCCTAACTTTCCCTGCTTTACAAAGTCTCACATATCTTAATGTACTTGAACTTAGTCTCACACCTCTCTCTGTGCCATTAACCAGAATGATCTTGGATGGGTCTTTTGCGCTCCCTAAGACCAAAGGGGACAGCATTCACACCAGCTTACTTGTCATTCTTGCCTAGTGGGGCATGCACACATTCCAAGATCATTCTTTCACCCCCTTTCTCCCTGTCCCATGCTGTGGAGAAGGTGCCCGGAGCCAAGAACACAAGTGAAGATTCCAGAACCAGGTTGTCTGAGTCTGAGTCTGAGTCCTCTTTCCAAGCTTACAACCACATGGCTGATAGTTAACCACACTCTCTCATCACCCCAAATGGAGTTTTGTGAGATACTGAGGCATTGAACAAGATGTTCATAACAAAAGAAGTTCAAATTACTCAATAATATGATATTTTGAAATAAACAAAGGACCTGAACAGATATTTCTCAAAAGAAGACATGGAAGTGATATTTAAGAAAAAATGTTCAATATCACCAACTATCATGGAAACATAAACTAAAACCGTGGTGAATTACCACTTCACACTTGTTAAACTGGCTATTATGAAGATGACAATTAAACGCTGATGGAAATGTATGGGGAGGGTCAGCAAGATGGCTCAGTGGGTAAAGGCCTTTGCTGCCAAGGCTGACAGCGTGAATTCAATGTCCACGATCTACAAGGTAGAAGGCAAGAGCCAGCTCCCACATTTTGTCCTCTGATCTGCATGTGGGAGCTGTGTCACCTGCCTTCTCTCCATGCCGTTATATCAGGCAGGACTGTCGTCTCCTACAGCAGCCCCTACAGTCCACCCAAAGCTTCAGCAACACCCAGATGCCCAAGCCTAGGACTCTGTGGATGAGGATAATTCTTTTTCAAACTTTTAATTTTGTTTTTATAGTCATGTGTATGTGTGAACGCATCACATATGTATGCTGATGCCCAAAGAGGCAAAGAGAGCAGAGCATCAGATCTCCTGGAACTGGAGTTCCCAGCTATTGTGAACTGACCATGTAAAGGCTGAAAATTGAACTTTGGCCTCTGGAAAAGCAGTAAGTGCTCTGAACTGCAGAGCCCCCAAGGATGATCCTTGCAGTGTATAGTAGCCCCTGTGTACTATAGCAAAACACCTGAGGAAGGTTAAGTTATCTTTACAAACAAGGCATTTTTCAGTTTTGTTACTTTCTATGTAAGACGTTACCCTTCCTGTTTGATCTCACTGTGCTGTTGTACAGTCTGTCAGCCAAGGAAGGAACATTTGCTTGGATTAGTAGGAGAGTTCCATCTGGGTTAGGTGACTTATGTTGGCAATACAAGGTGTTAGTAGAATAGCAGTTTTGAAAAGTGACATTTAAGTTCCTCAAAAAAAAAAAAACCTAAAAATAACTATAATATGTTCCAGTAAACTTACTTTGGGGTCTATACCAGAAGAAATAAGATCAGATGCCAACATGATGCTTGTCCTGATGTGTTCATTGTAGCACTGTTCACAGTAGCTGCATGGCCAATGGCTATCGTTAACTTGATGCAATTTAGAATTACCACATAAATAAAACTCTGACCTTGTCTGTGAAGGGTTAATCAAGGTGGGGAGACCGTGCTAAACGTGAGCAATACTGCTGCAAGAGCTGTGGTTTGGGACTGACTCTGTTTTGTTTCACTTTGTTTTGTTGTTGTTGTTGTTGTTGGTGGTGGTGGTGGTGGTGGTGGTGGTGTGTGTGTGTGTGTGTGTGTGTGTGTGTGTGTTGGGCAAGGGGTTGAGAAAGGATGTTTTTGTATGGCCCTGTCTGTCTGGAAACTCATTCTAAAGACCAGGCTAGCCTCAAACTCAGAGATCCACCTGACTCTGCCTCCCAAGTGCTCGTATTAAGAGTGTGTGCCGTTATGGCTGTCTTCTATCTGCCTCTTGACAGCAGAGCCAATGTAACCAGCTGCCTCCTGTTTCTGCTGCTGTAGGATCACCGTCATGATGCATCCCTTGAAGCAGGAACCAAAACAAACCATTTCTTCCTTGACTTGATTTTGACAGGGATTTTATATCAGCAATGAGGGAAGTCATAATCATAATTACAATAGCCAAGGAACGGAATTACAAATGCCCATAAAGGGATGAGCAGAAAGATTTTAGGACATAACATGTATGAACATGGAAATAGAATCTAGCTTTTTTTTTTTTGGAGGGGGGTTCGAGACAGGGTTTCTCTGTGTAGCCCTGGCTGTCCTGGAACTCACTCTGTAGACCAGGCTGGCCTCAAAGTCCAAAATCCACCTGCCACTGCCTCCCAAGTGCTGGGATTAAAGGCATGCACTACCACTGCCTGGCTAGAATCAAGCTTTTAAAAAGCAGAGTGTGTGAGTCAGCAAGATGGCTCCATAGGTAAAGGCTCTTGCTGGCAATCTGAGAGTCGGAGCTTGATCCTCAGAACACAGAAGGTGAAAGGAGAGAATTACCTCCTACAAGCTGTTCTCTGAGCACCACATTCTGACCAGCATGTAAACACACATGCACAGGCACACACACACACACACACACACACACACACACACACACACACACACAAATCAATAAATACACGCTGAAAAATGAAACAGAGTATCTTGCTGGACGCATACATCTAGTGTTAGATGCTCAGAAGGCTGAGATGGGAGGAGGGCTTGCATCTAGATGCTCAAAACCTGTTTAAACCACATAGTGAGATGCTATTTTTTTTTTTTACAAAGAGACAGGGAATCATGTCATGTGTGAAATGTGGATAAATCAAAAGGACACTGTGTGGAATAAAATGATCCAGGCCCAGTTAGACATGTGGGATCTTCAGGAGTCTAGCTCTGGAAAGTTGAGAGCAGAAGGAAGTTTATCTGTACTCTATAGGCATGTTTGATTTCCAAGCTAGAGATGCTGAGAAGTAGATTGTCCTAGTATGCCAGGGTGAGCATCCTAAGTGACAAACAGATGAGAAGAGAGAGAGATGACTTCTAGAGAGGAAGAAGAGCCATGTGATTCTGGAAGCAGAGAAAGGAAAGGGGCTATCATGTGGTTTCAGTTTTACAGTAGTGATGGAAAATGAATCCAAAAGAACAGACAACAAAATAGGGGTTAATAATTGAATGGACATACAAGGAAGGTGGAAGAAAACAGACAGTCGATGGAATCTGTAAGTCTAGGTTAGATGATGAGGGTACCAGGAAAGGGAATCGGTAAGAACACAATGAACCCTTTGGGTTGTTTGTGTGATGAACAGTCAAGTTGGCCGGCAGAGAGATGGACATGTTTATCTGAAGTGCTGATGCTCTCCCTGCACCTGGTGTTTGGAAGGACCAAAGAATGGAATAAATGTAGAAACCTGGCCTGGGGCAGTAATCAGCAAGTGTCAGAGAAATCAGCCCCATGCCTATATCCTTCATCTTTTACATATCTCGGGCACGGCATATTATGACACTGTCTTGGTTACTGTTCTTTTTTTGATAAAAATTTTTTCTCTCACATAATGTCTCCTAATTGTCATCTCCACCTTTCCTTCCATGTGGATCTACCCCTTTGATGTCTCTCACTAGAAAACAAACAGGCTTCTATAGGATAATAATAAGATATAAAATAAAACAAGTTAAACAAAAACTGACACATTGGAACTGGTTCACAGAGAAGGACAAGAACCCAAGATAAGGCACAAGAAACACAAACCCACTTGTTTGCACATTCAGGATCCTATAAAACCTTTTAAGCTAGAAGCTGTAATACTTACACAAAGAACATGTAAGGTAAAAAGAGAGAAGAACAGATATATGATTTTCATGTGTGAAAATCATGAATTGGGCATTGCTTCTGGAGTAGGGATGGGTCATGTGCCCACTTCTACACTTGAGGAACCCATCTGATACAGACATGTGCTGGCCCTGTGCCTGTTCCTTCAGTCTGTTGAGTTCATATGTGTTGATCATGTTGATTTGGGGGCCAAATTTTCTTGATGTCTTCCATGCTTTCTGGCTCTTGTACTTTCTTCACCTCCTCTTCCTAGAGTTCTCTGAACGCTGATGGGAGGGATTTGATGAAAACATCACATTTAGGAGGTGAGTGTTCCAAGATTTCTTACTCTCTGCATAATGTCTGGCTGTGGGTCTCTCTATCTGTTCCTATCAACTGCAGGAAGAAGCTTCTCTGACGGTGGCTGAACAAGGCATTGACCTATGAGTATAGCAGAATGCCATTAAGAGTCATTTTTATTGTTCTCTCTCTCTCTCTCTCTCTCTCTCTCTCTCTCTCTCTCTCTCTCTCTCTCACAGTAATATTTGTAATATTTGGTGTTTTTTCCCCTAGGTTCCTGGGTTATCTAGTCTCTGCTTTTGGGGTCTACATTTCTCCTTTAGTAGCATGCAAAGTAACCTCCTCTACCACAGGCACTAGAACAGAAGTGAAGTCTCTATGTAGGCACCACCTTGACTTCTCCGTGTTCAATGAGTTGTGTAGGCATATGTGTTCTATTGCTGTGAAGGGGCACTATGACCAAGGCAAATCCTATAAAAGGAAGGCATTTAACTGTGGTGGGGGGGGCTTGCTTATAGTTTCAGAGGGCTAGTCTGTTATCATCATGGTGGCAAATAGACAGGCATGACACTGGAGCAGTAACTGAGAGCTTTACATCCTGATCCGCAAGCAGCAGGCAGAAAGAGAGATCCTGGGCCTGGTGTGGTTTTGTTGAAATCTCAAAGGCCACTCAGCAACATGCCTCCTCCAACAAGGACACCTCCTAATCCTTCCAAACAGTTCATCAGCTGGGGACTAAGCATTCAAATACATGAGCCTGTGGAGACCATTCTCTTTCAAACTTCTACACTGTCCTTTATCCCTACCTGTTTAATATCAGCCTTTTCAGTAGAAGGCAAAATCTTAAATACAGGCGTCTCTAAAACAGTCCTTAATGTCAGCTGACGCTTAAGTGGAAGCAAGATCCAGAGTTAGGAAAAAGAACTTCTAAGTGCTGGAGACATAGTTCAGAGTTTAAGAGTACTTGCTGTTCTTGCAAAGGACCCATGTTGGGCAGCTCAGAACGCCTGTAACTTCAGCTGTTTAGGATCCAGTGCCTTCTGTCCTCCAAGGTCACTTATGCACACATGTGCAAATATACTCCGTGATATACATACATGCACATAAGTAGAATAAATCTTTTTAAAGTGCTTCTATTGATGTAGAAGATAAAGGTTCCCTTGGCCAGTCGATATTTCCTGATTGAGTAAACCTCATTACGCAGCACATAGGCTCAGCCAGAGTTTCTCTTGTCCCCATTTTAAAGGAGAATGAGTTTGGAGACAAATGATGAGCTTGGCAAGATTTCCAAAGGGAGTATTTAAACTACTAGAAAAAGCAAACTGCAGTTAATCACCTTCAAACGCTTCAGAGGCTGGTTAGAATCCAGCTGATATGTGAATTGCAAACTGTTCTCTATATTAAAGATGCCTTGGGTAGAACAGGGAATCATTGTGTGGCCTTGTTATATTTCCTGGAAATTATCAAATTATTTCCTTTGAAACATTTCATCCTTTCTACCTTATTCTAATTTTCACTGGCTATTTTCTATTGAGGACTCAAAACAATATTATGTATTTTTATGTGTATATGTGGTCATAAGTGCAAGTCTGTGTACCACATGCATGCAAGTGTCCCCAGACGCCTGAAGAGGGTGTCAGATTCAATGGAACTGGAGTTACAGGTGCTAATGAGCAGCCATTGTGAGTGCTGAGAACAGAACTTTGCAAGAGCAGCAAGTGTTCTTAACCACTGGACCATCTCTCCAACCTCACAGTAATGACTTTGATGGATCTTAACCTCTGTAGCTTTTGCAACACCACCTGTCCTTGTCACCTGGGGTTGTAGCTCAGGACAATCCTCCTCCTACCCATGTCCCTAAACAGTTCATCACCAGACTCTCCCAACCCAATCCACATACTTGAAGTTTCACCTTTGAAATTCTAGACCTGGCTCTGTCCCCACATACCTAGACCTCTGCAATAACTCCTTCTCTGGTTTCCTGAACACCACCCAAAACCTTCCAAGACACCTCCTGACAGCTACAAGCAAGATCGACCTGGAACAAAGGCTACCCCACGGAGTTGGGTGGAATGGGATCACAATGAGCTATCTGATTGCCTTGGCTCATTGTAATCTTTCCCAGGCTCAATATCTTCATAGACTAATGCAGATCATACCAGTGATTGGCCCTGAGGTTCGAAGTCAGGATTAAGAGAGTGAAGTCCTTCTAAGATGCCTGGAAATAGCAACATCTCCTTCAATAATAAACGTGTTTATTGTCACCAGTGGGCATGTCCACCATCAGGCAGAGCAATCTCACTCCAGTTTTTATAAACATAAACCTGTTTGCTAGACAATACTCATTTATCTGTTTTTATGGGTAAATAGAAAAGGAGACTTCTGATTTTCTGACTTTTTTTTTGAAGTAAGCAACATTGAACATGTGTAATTTAAATAAAGTCAATTATATTTGGGAACAGTGAATCACAAATACAAAAGAAACATGAGGCTGGGGATGTAGCTGTATGGGTTAAAATATTTTTGTGCCTAACATATGACAAACACTGACTTCAATTCCCTGCATCCCATCAAGCAGACATGGTGACATACGCCTGCAGTTCTTGAGGTAGAGGACTGGGAGGTAGAGACAAAAGGATCAGAAGTTTCAGGTCATTCTTCACTACAAAGCAAGTTCCAGGGCAACCTGGGATTGTTTGCTGGAGACCCTGTCTCAAAGAAACAAACAAAAAGGAAAGAGGACTAAGAGAGAGAGGGAGGAGGGAGGAGGAAGTGAAGGCCAATTGCTAGAAGATTTAGATTCCTTAAGCCGACAAAAATTCCTTTCATACCCCTACCAACATCTTCCCTCAATGTATTCCCCAATGACCCTCCAGTGGGGGGAATAAAAGGATTTTAAAAGAAATAAACCCCAAGCTGGGAAGGGTGATAAATGCCTCTTAACCCAGCACATGGGAGGCAGAAAGGTAGGTAGATCTCTGTGGGTTCAAAGCCAGCTTGGTCTATATAGTGAGTTCCAGGCAGGCCAGAGCTACATAATGAGAGAAGGAGGGGTGGAAAGGAGAAGCATCTGAATTAGTCTCAACAGTAAGTAACAGTTACCCATTAAGTATTGAGAGGAACACTTTCTCAGAATATAAAGTGAAAATGTTCTCCTTGGTGGACTTAGCATAAAGAATGAAAAGTCAGAAAACAGTGTCACGCCTGAAACCTCTAGGTAACATCATTCTGAAACACAGGTCAGGCCACTATCATATCTCTCATTTTCTCTCTGGAGCTGCTCTAGTCACACAGAGTACCTGGAGAGCAGTCATTGGAAATCGCGTTCCCTCCCAGCCATGTTTTGCAGGGAAAGCTCATTAGCTCAATGTGAGGGAAGCTTTCTCTGAAGTAATGAAAAGAATATTTTAAAATGAAACACCATTTTATTATGTTTAAAGGACCCAGAACTGGAGTTAGAATTTTAAGATAGCTTTGAGGACCCTTCCCACATTTCCGTTGAATTTCAAAATAAAAACAGCCTTGAATGAGAAGAAGACAAGCGTTGTAGTACTGATTTTCTTGATGTGGCATATATTCAATTATCTTTGTGTGTGAGGACATGTTCCTGCATTCAATTGATATTGACATAGACAATTATCATGTGTCTATGAGTAAGTACATATGCCTGTGTGCAGACGCAAGAGGTCCACAATGAGTGTCTTCCTCAATTGCTACCCACTTCATCTTCGGCACTGGGTCTCTCACTGTGCATAAAGCTCAAAAATACAGCTGGACTTGCTGGCCATCAAGCCCCTGTCCACCTCATAGGAACACACTTCTGTGGCTGTCAATTCTTTACAGAAGTGTGGAAAATCCAAACACAGGTCCTCATTCTTCCATAGCAAGCACTTTACCAAGCCCCCCTTCCCAATGAGAGAGAGAGAGAGAGAGAGAGAGAGAGAGAGAGAGAGAGAGAGAGACTTTTGCTTTGCTGTTACCTAAGTAAATGTTTAGCCTGCCTGCTAGGGTACAGGGCTATAGTTACCAACACATATCAAATGAACCTGGCAAAGAATAATCCAGCCAGGGTGGAACTTAGAGATCTGTATTCAAATCCCAAATGTTGATCTGTGACTTCCCTCTAAGCATCCATTACATTATCTGTGGCTGAAAGACGGTTGTGGAGGGGTGAAAGCAAAGTAGACCAAGACAATGTCTGCTTTCTAAATGATAACTACATGATAACTACATTGCAGTAAACACCTGCTTGCAATGAACTCATTGCTTATATGCAAAAGGTGCCAAAGCAAGGTACTGATAATTTCTTTGAGTAGACTACACCTTTAAAATGTTTACTACCTCCACAATTTTAGCCCAGCAGAATCTAAGCAAGCTGTTGTACCCCACAGTGTGGAGAGAAGAAAAAAAAACAGGAAAAAAAGAAAATGATATATATCAATCTAAGGAAATAAGGCAGAATACACAACATGTGTGGTTGTTAAGGTGGGGGGATAAGAGAAGTGCTCTTTGCACGAGTCTTCAGGATGCCTGATGGGAAAGCCTAACATTTCTGGGAAAGGCAGGCTTTCAATAACTGCTCAGTTCCTTCCCATCTTATAATTACAGCGAATGTGATTAAAAGACGAGGGGGGGCGTGGTTTCCATTTAGACTGGTACGTGGTCGTCTTCTACCTGACACACTGTGTTTGGTGATAGGAAGGCTTCACTGAGGACTTTCGCGAGGCATTAATCCTATGTGCCAGGTACTGCTTTGTAGGACCATGAAGGACAGCCTGGTTTCTGGTCGAGCACCGGCTGGAAACTGTTGGAGACTCCAGGTGATCCTGAGGGGCCCCAGGAGGGAAGCAGGTGACCTTAAGGGACAGGATCCTGACACGAGGCCGCAGACCTCTATAGATTTGTGTCTTTCAGTCACGAAGGACAACCCCCACCCCAGCCCCTCCACAGGTAGAGGGCGTGACTACAGGTTTCTGAGCCTCAAGACAGATCTCCATATTAATGAGGTACCTAAAGGCCAGAGGGGCGTAGCCAATTAAACATTCCTTCCCAGACCCTCTTCTTTGCAAAAGGTATTTAACCTCAGGCCTGCCCTAAAAATACTGGGGTATATTTTCATCTACTTTCCGCCATGACAATAAAACATCTTAAGACCATGGACTGTTTCTCTTCTTCGAAATCCTCAATGGGGAACAGTGGAGCAGGCCTTCACCCACAGAGCCATCATCTAATCTCCCGAAGAACTCTCTGTGTTCCCAGCCGTGGAGACCATCAACCCAGCCACCCAAGTCAAGCAAGCTGCCAAGAACTCTCATCCCCTCAGTACCCAACCAGAGCTCATTTCTCCCTTCCTCCCTTCGACTGCGGCCAATCCAGCCTGTATGCCCCCACTTTATTGTCGGCCCTTCTGTGCACCACCCCCAGTGGCGCCTGGAGCCACAAAGGACTGAGAACGAGCCAGTTCCCAGCTGCCTTTTGGCCCAGGGACCCCCCAAGCCAAGAGCCCTGACTTCCCTTGGGATCTCAGACTGTGTTCTCTCACATCCGGAGCTGAGTCCCGCAGCTTCACATAGCCCAACGCCTGCCCTGTGCCGACCTGGGGAAAACACAGTCAAACTTCCCATGTCTCTGCTTCTCCGAGCCGAGGCCCTAGCCTTTTGGGGGTGGGGGGCAGATGTGGGACCCACACGTCAACCCACGAACACTACAACCCGACACTGCTTTGACATACTCTGTATCCATGAACTGTACCCATGGCAAGTTCCACAGCATAGTTGTGGCTAAGAATGGAAAACTTGTCACCAAATGGAAAGTCATTTCCATCTTCCAGGAGAGAGATCCCACCAAAACATCAAATAGGGTGAATCTAGTACCAAGTATGTTGTGGAGTCTACTGGTGTCCCCATGGAGAAGGCTAGGGCCCACTGGAAAGGTAGAGAAAAAAAGTCATCATCTCTGGCCTTTCTGCTGATGCTCCATGTCTGTGATAAGTGTGAACTCTGAGAAGTATAACAACTCACACAATTGTCAGCAATACCTCTAATATCAACTGCTTTCCCTCCCAACCCCCACTTCCCTAGCCAAGGTCATCCATAACAACCTTGGCCTTGTGGAGGGACTCAGGATCACATTTCATCAATGCCACTCCGAAATCTGTGGATAACTCTTCTGGGAAGCTGTGGTATGATGGCCATTGGGCTGCCTGGAACATCAGCCCTGCATCCATTGGCTCTGCCAGCACTATGGACAAGGTCATCCTAGAGCTGAATAGGAAGCTCATAGGGATGGCCTTCCATGCCCTTACCCTCAGGGTATCCTTTGGGGATCTGAACATGCCACCTAGAAAAAATGCCAAGGATGATGACATCAAGTAGATGGTGAAGCAGGCGTAAGTGGCTCACTAAAAGGCATCCTGATTATATTGAGGACCAAGTTGTCTCCTGCAGCTTTACCAGCAATGCCCACTCTTCCACCTTTGGTGCTGGGGTTGGTGTTGCTCTAAATGACAGTTTTGTAAAGCTCATTTCCTGGTATGGCAATAAATATGGCTACAGAAACAGGGTAGTAGACCTCAAAAACTACATGGCCTCCAAGGAGTAAGAATCCCTGGACCACCCAGAAGAACAGAGAGGAAGAGGAAGGGCCTTGGCTGCTGAGGAGTCCCTGTCCTATCTCAGCTCCGGACACTGACCTCATAGCTTCCATCCCAGACACCCAGCAGAAGGAGCGGGTGGGGCTTAGAGAATCCTACTGTCTTGAATACAATCAATAAAGTTCACTGCTCCTGCTTCCCCAAGGAACGGACCAGTGTCCTTCCAAATGTCATTATTATGAAATATAAAGAAAGGCTGAGGCATTGATCAAAATTAGAAAAGACAATCACAACGTAATGTTTGATTTTGGTTTGGAGTCTGTACTAAAAAGAATAATAACAATAAAAGCCCTTATTGAATCAGTCGACAAAACTGGTAGATAGACTAGATTTGAAGAAAGTATTGATCAAGACTTAATTACCTTCAGTAGGTAAGTGCAGTGTGGTTCTATACAGGAATATCCTTGTTCTCAGAAAACACAAGGGCTGATGGGTAATGGTGCATAGTGAATGGAAGTCCATCACAAACGTTTTTAATATATAAAGAATGACTAGGCAAAATGTCAGTATTGGTGAATCCCATTCATTGATATGTGGGAATTTTGTGCTTATAATTTTTCTTGATGCTTGAAATAAGTCAGGAACAAATGTATAAAACTGTGTAAGAGTGAAAAAAAAAGAAGGATCTCTGGCAGTACAAAGATAGGAATGAAAATTCTAAGCATGTACTGTGCAGCTGGGTATCATCAAGAGTGATATCCTGTTGTGACTAGATATTAAAAGTTTGATCAGCAATGGTGAACTTCCATAGATTTGGACAATAAAATGAAACATTCTCCCAGATTAAGATTTTTATTATCATCCCTCTGAGGATGTGGAGTTGGTCAGATATTCTTTATTTTGGATCCAGGCCACCTACAACTTCAGAATGCATTCTGAAGTTCATTTATCTCTTGGGTCATTCAAATATTTGAAATGGCATTGAAACATAACATATAACTGAGCTGATTTTTGTCTTGAAATTCTTCTAGTGTGTTTCCATTTCCACTCGTCATTAGGGGATTTTTGTTTGAAATCCAAAAATCCCCTAATGAGCTCAGTCTCTTGATAGCCCCAACATAACTTTCGCCTGATTTAAAGCTTTTCTTACTTTACAATGTGATTTATGTGCCAACTGACACATATCTTAGGAGGTGACTGATACCCACTATGACTGGGGAGTCTGAGAGAAATAATTTTATATAGAGTCAGTTATGAATGAAGCAAAATATTCTTACCTCAGAGGAGATGATGAAAGAGAGAATTATCATTTGCACAACGTCTCAAGGTCTTTTGATGAAAGGGTCCATTCGGTCTACAAGTCATTTTTTATGATGGGCTCTGTCACATTTTCTTGATAGTACATGGAGTGCCACCACTTTAGGTTGTTTTCTCAGAAGCTGATGAAGGTGGGTGCCAATAAAAGACACTGATTTCCTTGCCCTCAGCCACAAGTATGGGTGCTATAAATAGAATTAGACATAAAGACATTCATAAGCAGAACATGGAGGTGCACACCTGTAATTCCATCATTGAGGAAGCTGAGGCAGGATGACACTGTGTTCTGGGCTAGCCTGGGCTATAGTAAGACCTCATCTTCTCCCTAAACAAACAAACAAACAAAACCTCCTAGCCTTTGCCACACTGCTGCTTTTCTCTGGATTACTACACAAGCCAGTTTATTATATTCATTTTTTGTTATTATTTTAGTTTATTAGATACATGTTATAGTTAACTTTCATTGCCAGCTTGACTGAATTTAAAATCACCATGAAAACATACCTCAGGTGTGTATATGAGAGTGTTTCCAGAAATGTTGAACTAAGGAGAGAAGATCCATCCTAAATGAGAGTTCCACCTTACTCAGCCAGCCACCTCATGCTTCTGCCTTCCCCGGTTTCACACTGTGACCCAAGACAAACCTTTTCTTATGTAAGGTGCTTTGTCAGGTATATTGTCACAGCAACAATAAAAGTAACTGAAACAACAAACAACTTTTGCCCTGGTTTATATGACTAGTTTGTGGCCAAATATAAACACAATTTTGCTATTTATTGGGCATGCATCCAGTGTTAGGCATGGAGAGGAAATTGAAAGACAAACAGATCGATTTCATCAATGAAGTTTAGAGTCCAGTGGAGGAGAAAAACAAGAAACACACCACATACACATACATACATACATACACACAGACGCACACACAGATACACCACACACACGTGTGCGCGTGTACACACACACACATATACACACACACAGGCTGGACAAAAAGCATGAACAGAAAGTAAAGAGATGTCATTCCCAGACCACAACTGCCTAAAACTCCAACTCCAAGTGAGCACCCATACATATATGACACACACTCCTATACATGAATGACAATGAAAAATAAAAATATGTCTTTAGGACATATTTTCTTTAAGGAGAGAGTTGTGAAGCCCAAGATTATTAAGAGTGGGGCCTGGTGTAAGTTAACTTTTAATAGTTCTCTCTAGGTCTGGTTGTAGCAATGTGGTCATGGACTTCCTTATAGGTAACGTATTTTAATAACACACCACTTTTCAGAAACAGTCCATCTGGGCCACAGACCAGCCCAGGCTCGTTTCCCTAGCAGTGCCTCTCACGTCTTAGAGCTTTAATATTGGGGAGGGATTATATGATGGAATGAAATGTTACCATTATAAAAACAGTCCAGGACCCTGGGGAATTGCTCATTGGACAAAGTGTTTGTCATGAACACCTGACTTCAGATCCCTGGCACCCATGTAAAAGCCAGGTGCTGTGGCACATGACTAATGCCAGTGCTGACAGAATAGGAACCAGCAGAACCTCAACGTTTGCTAACCAGTCAGTCAACCCAATTAGTTAGTTCCATTTCCCCCTCAGTCCTAGGGATTGAACCTAGGATCTCATATATTTAAGACAGGTGCTCTACCACTAGGCCATAACGCCAGCCCTTAGCTCTAGTTCAGTGACATCACAAAATGAATGAGGTGGACATGGTAGAGGAAGATACATGATTTTGACCTTTGGCCTTCACAGATACTTGCACATACACATAATACATGTAGACCCATGCCCACATATATGTGCACATATATGCATAAACACCAAATGCATCATACTTATGCACTTCTGCAAACAATGATCCAACAGTGGTTCTTCCATATTTGGTGATGTAAAAAAAAAACAAAACAAAAAAACAAGAGAAAATGAAGCATCTTTAAAGCACAACATAAACAATGTTATGAATGATGAATTAAGTGGCAAACTCATTCATTGCCACTCCTGTGATAACATGTAGTTAATTACTGGATTCTATCTGTATGAAGTCCTGACTCAGTTTGCCATTTGGTGGGTTCCTATTGTCTGTTTCCCTTACAAATACTCAGTTGACTAACTGGGTAATGGCCCCTTCTGATACAGATCTAAAACAAATTATCTATAGAAGTAGCCATGAAAACAGTTGTAACCAATATCTGTTTAATATTAGCGCTTAATAACTACTGAGGACTGTGCACTCATCAGCCCCATTGGTAGCTCTCAGGAGACCGTATAACATAATGCCCTGGATATTAGGATAAGTACCTAATATTCCCTCACAATAAATACAAGCTGAATAAACTAATAGATAGTTTAACAAAAGAAGAAAAGGACTCCATTTACATGTAGGAGCAAAGAGCATTACATGCCAAAAGCTAACCAACAAAAACAAAAATGGTTTGAATCCTCTAAGTGTCTCAAATGCAAACCTTTTAGTTCCAGGGCCTTTATTTACATACCCTGTTGTTTAGAACAAGTCTTACAGCTGTCAAACAAAGCAGCATATACAAAAACATCTAGGGCAACTTTGCATAAGTTAGTTAAAGGTCATAGCCTGAAGGACTCTCTGCAGGCATATGGCTAAAGAGGTTGTAGACTAGAAAAAATAATGAAACAAGAAAACGTGCAATTGGTTGCAGGTGTTTGAACAAATTTCCTCAGATGCCTGTGAAGGTGTCTGCTGCCGCCGCTTCATTTCACTGATTAAATTCATCAGCTCATCCCTGTTTGCAGGTGTTGGGAAAATAGTCTCAGTGTCCCATGAAAGAACACATAAACAACATAATTTGACAAGATGATTTCTTTTTGCAAAAAGGGTACACCAGAACCAAAACCTGAGGCAAAAGCCCTCAGACAAAATGTGCTCTTTTGTCTCTGACATAGGTGGTGACTGCATCTCATCCCACTGGCGAGAGCTCAATGTCACAATGTAACATGATTGGCTAATGGTACAAGGAGAAGGGAACAGTTGAGGAAATATAAGCCCTTGAAAATCTGATTACCTTTGATAGAAAACAAAAACAAACAAAAAAAGACCAAGCATTTCTCATACTTTTCCCTTTCTATATTATGCAAGGTTTTTTAAAAATCATCTCCTCTTTCTGGAGAGGTAACCCTAATTGCCTTAATAAAGTCAGGGCAATAATCAATCTGGCTTCATCCATCTAGATGGAGGTGTTGGTCATGATAGTAAGTATCATGGCTGCTCCAGGAGGCCTATCTGAAAGACCTCAAAAGTGCAATGTAACTTCCACTTTGTGTAACAGCTAGACTGAGTGAGGAAAGGAAGCCCCTGACTAGTGTCTCAAAGAGATGTGAGAGCTAAGTAAGGCAGGAGTGATTAGCATTACAAATCTTAGAGAACCACCAGAAGCCAGAATAAAGGATATGATTTAATCTCCAAATCAAACTCCATGAGAATCTCTTGTTAGGCTCCCAAGAGCATCCATCTATTCTCCTCAGTTTTCATTGCCTGTAAGGCTGGACTCCAGAATGCTAAATCCAGAACCAGCTCTCAGGCTCTTCGGATAACTATTGGAGTGGGTAGAACCAGCTTGAGGTCCCAACCTGATGGGTTCTAGAGACGGAGAGAAAAGAAATATCGCCATCATTTAATTGTTGGTTAAAATAATAATGGGTGGGTTGCTTGGCTGTAGGTCATGATGGCAATAAGCCAAGGTCTGAAGTCTTATATCTGGACAAATGAAGAAAATTCACAGTGAGAAATAGTTGTCTAAATGATATCCCATATGGATTTTAAACTAATGTCTAAAGAGTGTCTTTACTGGGACTACTTGTGGAAACACTACTAATCTTAGTCTTTTGTTATACTTCCTTTTTTTTTTTTTTTTTTTTTTTTTTTTTTGGTTTTTTCGAGACAGGGTTTCTCTGTGTAGGACCTGGCTGTCCTGGAACTCACTCGGTAGACCAGGCTGGTCTCGAACTCAGAAATCTGCCTGCCTCTGCCTCCCAAGTGCTGGGATTAAAGGCGTGTGCCACCACTGCCCAGCCTTTTGTTGTACTTCCATCTAGGGTGTTTAAGACCATGCAATTGGCCAATATTAATCATTTTTTACTGCCAAGGCCCATTGAGGATCTGATTCTCAGGGGTCACTTGACTTGAGAAGAATCCTTGGTTCCTATAGGGTTTTGTGGGTTTTTTGTTTTGTTTTTTTGTTTTGTTTTGTTTGTTTGTTTTGTTGTTGTTGTTTTTTAATCAGTTTTTCCATCTCTGTAAGGATAAGTCAGTGACCTTGCTTAACTCTGGCCTTTTCCTTGGAAGCATAGAGGAAATTTTCTCTGTATTGCTTCTCCTTTCTGTAGGCAGAACAGTGGTTAGAACTTAGCAGGTAGGTCTCTATAGCCTCTCTAAGCAAAAGAATTGATGGCTCCCCACAGTTACAGGGCATTTCAAGAGCAGCCTACAGTACCCTGGGTCATAGTTGATGTTAGAGAAGAGGCAAGATGGGGTCTTTTTAAAATTCCTCTGATCACATCAGTATACGCCTCCAAGTATGGCTATTGAGAAAACCCCAAATGTTGATTACACCAGTCTGGCACTGTTAACTACTGTGTAATAGTTAGATGAAGCTGGGGGTGAAAAGCCTACACATTTTAGATAAACTTTGATTAGGCATACATTTAAGCAGCAGTTTGACATTAAGATATTGAAACTTTGGCCTTATCAGTTTTAATATCATGTAGGACTGTGGACTATGCCAAGAAACCTGGTAAGGTTGAGAGTGTTCAGAGACCCCGGCACCCACCCGAGGACCCTAGGAGCTTCCCTGCTCCTGACCAGATTCCTGGCCTGGAATATGTGACCACACACTCCCTACAAAAGAAAGTGACCAGTGGTCACGTAACACAGAACAGAGTTCTCCATGCTAATGTGGTATTTAGATAGGCCCTGAGGGTTCGGCCATTAACCTCCCTTCCCAGACATTCCTTCCTGCAAAAGGCATTTTAATCTCTGGTCCGCCCTGAGGCACCTGAGGAGGTTGTATGCGTCCATTTTCCACAATGGGCAATCAATAAACTGTATGGACAAGCGTAGACTCTCTCTAATCAAGAACCGCTGTGGGGAGCGTGGAGGAAGCCTTCTGTGATGGTTTGTATATGCTTGGCTAAGGGGGTAGCACTATTAGGAGATGTGGCCTTGGTGGAGTAGGTGTGTCACGGTGGGTGTGGGCTTAAGACCCTCATCCTAGCTGCCTGGAAGTCAGTCTTCCACTAGCAGCCTTCAGATGAACATGTAGAACTCTCAGGTCTGCCTGCACCATGCCTCCCTAGATGCTGCCATGTTCCCACTTTGTCAATAATGGACTGAACCTCTGAACCTGTAAGCCAGCCCCAAATATATGTTGTCCTTTATAAGACTTGCCTTGGTCATAGTGTCTGTTCACAGCAGTAAAACCCTAACTTAGGCACCTTCATCTACAGAGCCGCACTGTCTAGGTCTCCTGCAGGTAGAAGGCCCCTGGTGCTCCTGGACAATTGCCGCTAAACTAAGCCAGAGCTCTCCCCTAATCCCCAGCCCAGGGCTCCTCCTTGCAGGCCCCCAGGCCCCCTCCGCTCCCAACTCCATGTTGCAACTGGACATCCAGGGGCTTGGGAACCCCTGACTCTTTGGCCTCATTTCTCATCCAGACTGAGGTCCACATCCTAGGCTGTATTCTCCCATTCTCTGAGTGGTAGGCATATTGCCGCTTCCTGCAAGCTCATCACCTGATGGCTGTGTAGGGTAAATGCAGTCTAGCATTCGTTGTTTAGTCTGCCCAGTGGCGTTCCCACACCTCTTTGGTGAGGCAGAACACGGGACCACAATATCATATACATTGAGTTTCATCTTTTATATACCTTTATGTGACTTTGCATGACCTTGGTAGTTTACTTTAGCTTTATGCCTCCCCATACCCTTTCTTGAGGTGGTAGTGGGGATCCATCCAGCCATGGTAATTTTTATCAATAGTCAACAACCCCAGCTATGAGGACTGATCTACCACAGCCAAACTTTTGATTTTGAATGTGTTCAAGTAGTAGACAGAGAAAAGCAGCAACACACAGTACAATATCAAATTGATGTTAACAGCAGCTTACAAACTCGGGGGTGGGGAGGTTGGAGAGATGGCTCAGAGATTAAGAGTACTGACTGCTATTCCAGAGGTCCTGAGTTCAATTCCCAGCGACCACATAGTGGCTCACAACCGTCTGTAATAGGATCTGCTGTCCACTTCTAGTATGTATGAATGTCTGAAGACAGTTACAATGTATTCATATATACACAAAATAAATATATCTTTAAAAAAAATAACCGTGATACTGGAAATAAAAAGAACTTAGAAAGGGATGCTCTCCCCACAGTCTGTTCCTTTCCCTAACCTGACTAACTGTAACTGATAAATAAAAACAAAAGCAAAGGGTACCCAGGGCTCAGTGGGGCAGGAAGAAGAGCAAACAGAAAATACAGAGCAGCTGGGCAGTGGTGGCACACGCCTTTAATCTCAGCACTTGGGAGGCAGAGGCAGGCGGATTTCTGAGTTCGAGGCCGGCCTGGTCTACAGAGTGAGTTCCAGGACAGCCAGGGCTATACAGAGAAACCCTGTCTCGAAAAACAAAAACAACAACAACAACAAAAACAAAAATACAGAGCAAAGGAATTTTGAGAATTGAAAGAACACATTAATTGGAGAAAGACACTGAGCAGGAAGCAGGTGTTAAGACACAGCCTCCAGCCCAAGAAGATTGATTTCTCTTGCTTCCAGCTGTGGTGGCAGCCCACTGGCAGTAGCTTGTGTACACCTGTCAATCATCCTTTAGGTTTTGGATGGCATATGAACAATGCCAACTTTTCCCTGGGCTGCTGCAAATTCACATGTGTGTTGGTTTGAACAAGGGATTCCCCCATAGTCTTTGGCGTTTGAATGCTTAGTCCCAAGTTGATGGCTAGAAAGGCTTAGGATGGCTTTGCTGGAGGAAATGTGTCACTGGGGTGGGCCTTGAGGTTTCAAAAGACTCATGCCCTTTCCTGTGCACCCTTCTTGCTTTCTCTTTGTGGTTCAAGGAGTGAGCTCTCAGCTGTTGCTATCATCGGCTACCAGCTACACTATGCTTTACCGTCATGGACTCTATATCCCTGGACCATTAGCCCAAAATAAACTGTTCCTACAAGCGGTCTTGGTCATTGTGTTTTATCACAGAAGGTCAAGAGGTTTCAGAGAGAAAGACTATTAGCAACTGGGCTAGGGACTATTCTTGTGATTTTTTGGCAAAGAATTTGGCAGCTTTTTGCCCACATCCTAAGAATTTGCCTGAGGCTAAATTTTAAAGAGATGGACTGATTTCTTTGGTGAAGTAGATTTCAAGATAACTTGTTATGTGGTTATCAGTAATCATTTTATGCAGATCTACAATCAAAAATAATAAATGAGGCAGAAAGGAGCACAAAATGTACAGTTTGGAGGGGGAAGGGCACTGTTGAGCACTCCCTCATCTCCCTTGCCTACCCCAAAAAAAGCACAGGAAAGAAAAAGAGGAAGAAATTTCATAGTCTCATCCTAAGAGATTTTACCTTAGCCATAACACATATTTTTATTACGAATGCCAAGACGTGATCTCTGGGTCACATTCGGATCCCCTCTTAGTTCCTTGGTACAAACTGTATGTTGTTGGGAAAGGGAACCCACGAAAGCAACTGTTAGGATGGAGGCCTGCCCAGTGCCCATAGGTGCTGCTGTTGTTTGGGGATCATATGAGGAAACTGGGAAGGAGAATGTGGCCTTGGCTCTATCGGCAGCGTGTGGCGGTGTGGCGGCGAGATGTCTCACAGGAAATTCTCCGCTCCCAGGCATGGCTCCTTGGGCGTCTTGCCTCGGAAGCGCAGCAGCAGGCACCATGGGAAAGTGAAGAGCTTCCCGAAGGATGACCCTTCCAAGCCTGTTCACCTCACAGCCTTTCTAGGGTACAAGGCTGGCATGACCCACATTGTCCGGGAAGTTGACAGGCCAGGATCTAAGATGAACAAGAAAGAAGTCGTGGAGGCTGTAACCATTGTGGAAACCCCACCCATGGTGGCTGTGGGCATTGTGGGATATGTAGAAACCCCTCGGGGCCTCTGGACCTTCAAGACTGTATTTGCTGAACATATCAGTGATGAGTGTAAAAGGCGGTTCTATAAGAACTGGCACAAATCTAAGAAGGCTTTCACCAAGTACCGTAAGAAATGGCAGGATGACACAGGCAAGAAATAGCTGGAGGACTTCAACAGCATGACGAAGTACTGTCAGGTCATCCGCATAATTGCCCACACTCAGATGCGTCTGCTCCCTCTGCGCCAGAAGGCACACTTGATGGAGATCCAGGTGAATAGGGGCACGGTGGCTCAGAAGCTAGACTGGGCCCGAGAGAGGCTGGAGCAGCAGATGCCTGTGAACCAGGTGTTTGGGCAGGATGAGATGATTGACGTCATCGGTGTGACAAAAGGCAAAGGGTACAAAGGGGTAACCAGTCGTTGGCATACAAAGAAACTGCTCCGAAAGACCCATCGAGGTCTGCGCAAAGTTGCCTGTATTGCAGTCTGGCACCCTGCCGGTGTAGCCGTCTCTGTGGCTTGCGCTGAAGGGCTACCATCACCGAACAGAAATTAACAAGAAGATTTGTAAGATTGGTCAAGGCTACCTAATCAAGGATGGTAAACTGATCAAGAATAATGCATCTACTGACTATGACCTGTCTGACAAGAGCATCAACCCACCGGGCGGCTTTGTCCATTATGGTGAGGTGACCAATGACTTCATCATGCTCAAAGGCTGTGTGGTGGGAACCAAGAAGCAAGTACTTACTCTGCGTAAGTCCTTACTGGTCCAGACCAAACGTAGGGCTCTGGAGAAGACTGACCTGAAGTTCATTGACACCACCTCCAAGTTTGGCCATGGTCGTTTCCAGACCATGGAGGAGAAGAAAGCATTCATGGGACCACTCAAGAAAGATCGCATTGCCAAGGAGGAAGGTGCTTGATTCCAGGATGTGCAGTTGGTGGGGTCTCATCAATAAAATGTTTTCAGTTAAAAAAAAAAAAAGAAAAAAGAAAAAGAAAAAGAAAGTGGCCTTGGTGTTATTTTGTCCTATCTAAGCCTGAAATAAGACAGGCCTGTGAATATAAAATGGGGCCGAGGAGCCTTTGGGTCTTCCATAGCAGATTCTGGAGGAATCTGTTTCCTTCTAGTTCTTTTTTCCTAATTGTTGGCCATCCTGGCTTCATAAGAGTTAACCCGTCAGAGTCTCAACCCCACACAATAGGGATCTCTCAGATTCCTGTAACTCATCAAATCTCAGCCTTTCCTCGTGGAGGCTTTTCTTGCACTCTGATTTTGAATCTTTTATTCATCTGCAATCAATTGCCTCTTAGGTGTTAGGTGCTTCTTAGCAAACAGAAGTGTCCAAGGACACTTTGGAGCCATGGGGTCAGGATTCCACATCCACTTCACCTCAGTGACAAGTCTTACCCACTTTCTCTTAGTCTCAAGGATAACCCAACCAACCAAAACATACTTTGCCATTTTCCAAATTTCCTACCTTGGTTTTGTGCATAAAAATTACCTAGTTGCCACAGTATTTTCTTGGGCCATCTGAAAGAATGTTGTTCACTTGGGGGTCCACAGCAATGGAGGTGAGGTGTGCCTCCCCCAAGGAAGGATATCTGAACACCCTCTGAGATGGACTTGAAATCTTGGAAAGTCCCCAGACAGTTAGAAAAAGAACAATTTCAGTTTTGCACAGAAAGAACACATAGGCAGAGCAAAAGTAATCCAACAAGGGACAAGGGAATTTCTTCTTGCAAAAACTGTGGGTCAACGTGTTTGTGTGTGTGTGTGTGTGTGTGTGTGTGTGTGTGTACTGAGGCTTGAACCCAGGGCCTTGTGAATGGTAAGCACATGCTTTACGGCTGAGCTTTTCCAGCTGTTGACAATTAAGAAAAAAAAAAGCATGCATTTTTTACTTACTCAAATTTAACTAATACATGTAAGGCATTAACTCTTGGAAGACATCATGAAAAAACTTAGGACAGATTTTGGAGTAATTCCATTCTTAACCTGATCTCCTATCATACTCCTTTATTCTAAAAGGCACAACATTGTCTCTGAACTTCTTACCACCTAGGAAATTTGGCCTCCAATTCACAAAGTCTCAATTTAAATGATAAATGAAGCCGGGCGGTGGTGGCGCACGCCTTTAATCCCAGCACTTGGGAGGCAGAGGCAGGTGGATTTCTGAGTTCGAGGCCAGCCTGGTCTACAGAGTGAGTTCCAGGATAGCCAGGGCTATACAGGGAAAACCCTGTCTCGAAAAACCAAAAAAATAAAAAAAAAATGATAAATGAAGTGAATACAGACACTTCCTCAGAAGAGTCCAGAAGCAGGGCTGACTCCAGGCGGGATTTGACTCCAGGCTCTACCAGTGTCTTCTTGCCACCCCTTAAGCTCTGGCTTCCTCTGAATTAGTCCTGACCCCCCAGTGACTCTATGAGTGGCATGAATTGCCATCCCTTCCCAGAACCTGTATCTGTGTCACCATCACATTGTTTTGAATCAAAATGAAGTGTACTTCTCTGCCACAGCATTCCATATGCAACCAACCAGAACCCCTGAGGTTACATGCACAGTGTTAGATCAGCCAACCGAACTGAGCATGCCTGTGAGCTACACGGCGAACATCTGCTCCTGTCCTGGGAGAATCCCTTTTTCCTCTGGTGGAACAGGAGGACTGTTGGGAAGTAGGAAAGGGGGAAATGGAGACTGATGTGGAAAACATCAAACGTGTCACATCAACTAGGAAAGGAAAATCCAGAGCCAGACAGAGTAGTGTGCATCTGTAGTACCAGCTACTTGTCCAGAAATTTGAGACCAGCCTGGGTCATATAGCAAAACTACATTAAAAAAAAGAAAAAAGAAAAAAAAAGAGAGAGTTGAGCCAATGATATGGCTTAGTGGGCAAAGTTGTTTGCTGATGGGTTCATCCCCCAGGAGCCACATAGTGGAAGGAGAAAACTAACTGACTTTTAAAAGTAGTCCTCAGCCGGGTGGTGGTGGCGCATGTCTTTAATCCCAGCACTTGGGAGGCAGAGGCAGGAGGATTTCTGAGTTTGAGGCCAGCCTGGTCTACAGAGTGAGTTCCAGGACAGCCAGGTCCTACACAGAGAAACCCTGTCTCGAAAAACAACAACAACAAGAAGAAGAAAAGTAGTCCTCAGACCTCCACTGGTATGCCAACGCATGAGTCTGCATGCATACACAAAATAAATAAACTTTTCTTAGGGGTTTTTGTTTGTTTGTTTTTTTGTTTTGTTTTGTTTTGTTTTTTTGAGACAGGGTTTCTCTGTATAGCCCTGGCTGTCCTGGAACTCATTCTGTAGACCAGGCTGGCCTCAAACTCAGAAATCCGCCTGCCTCTGCCTCCCAAGTGCTGGGATTAAAGACATGCGCCACCACCGCCCGGCATAAATAAACTTTTAAATAAAATTATATAAAATTTTAAAAATTAAATAAAAAACAAGAGATTTGGCTTCATCTCTGTACATTCTCTCAAAGTTGTATCATCTCTCTTTTCTCCCAGGAAAGGAAGGTATCCTGGTCAGAAAAAAACTACACATAATCTCAAAGTGAAAGAATGTTATCTCTTATCTGAATCCAACCACAGTACTTTGTAACACATGTATTATGTGAGCAGAACCTCCTACCCATAACACTGACACTTAGTCCAGATGGGAAGCATCCTCACACTGATGCCATGAAGCAAAAGGGCCTTGCTCCTTGAAGTTTTTTATTGTCAAAGTCAGCTTAATTGAAAAAACAAAAAAAAAAAATATCAATATGAGGGGATACATATGTCATGGAACCATGTATAAAGGTCAGAGGATACATTATTATTAATTATTACTATAATCATTATTATTATTATTGGTGGTGGTGGTAGTAGTAGTATTTTGGTTTTTCAAGATAGGGTTTCTCTGTGTAGTCCTGGCTGTCCTGAACTCACTCTATAGACCAGACTGGCCTGGAACTCAGAGAGATCTGCCTGCCTCTGCCTCAGGAGGCCTGGGATTAAAGAGTGCATCATCACTGCCTGGCCAGAGGACAATTTCCTGGATGGTGTCAGTTCTCTCCATCCACCTTTAAAGGATGTGTTAGTTAGTTTTGTTGTTGCTGTTGTTGACTTGGCACAAACTCAAGTCACCTAGGAAGTGGGGGCCTCAATGGATAAATCGCCTCTATCAGATTGGCTTTTAGGAATTTTTGTGGAGCATTTTCTTAGTTAGTGATGGCTACAGGAGGGCTCAGCCTACTATAGTTGATTCTACTCCTGAGCAGATGGTCCTAGGTCGTATAAGAAAGCAAGCTGAGCAAGCCGTGGAGAGCAAGCCAGTAAATATTCCTCCATGATCTCTCTGCTTTACTTCCTGACTTCAGGTTCCTGCCTTGGGTTCCTGACTTGGCTTCCCTCAATGATGGACTGACTATAACCTGTAAGCTAAAATAAACCCTTTCTTCCACACGTTATTTCTGACTATGGTATTTGCCAACAGAGAAGCAAACTAAAATATGTAAGTTCCTGGCACTGAACTCAGGTCACCAGGTGTCTGTAGCAAGTGCTTTTCCCCAAGAGCTATCTCACTGGCCCCATCTCCAGCTTTGATCTACAGGTTTCAAACAGAAATCACAGCTTAGAATACTGCCAAGTTGGTTGGCCTTTTCTAAACCCCAAATCTGGCTGGATCCCATTGTCTTCTTTACTAAGGCTTTCAGATGATACCAGATTCTGAAATGTACAGATTGTTATAGAATCCTTTTCTTGGTAGGTGCAGAGAACCTAGAAGTAAATAAGTCAGGGTTGTAGCTCTGTTTGACTCAGCAGGAAGCAGAGACTGTAAACATATTTTTTGATCACTTAAATCAAAGCAAAGACCCTTTATAGAGGTAGCACTGTTTCCATTCCTCCTCTTGAATCTGAACCTTTCTTTCCCTTTGTATAGGAAAGGCTTTTCCAATCCCTCCCCAGCCTTCTCTCTCTTTATCTCGTTAGCTTCTGCATCTTTTGAGTTTCAGTTTCTATGTCCTAAGCTATTCCTTTTCCTAGATTTGATAGGATATTTTTGTTGTTATTGTTCAGCTTTGAACTTTTGACTCACAAAGGATGACTCTGGATTCCTGTGTCACTGTGCCCAGTCTATGCTGTACAAAGCCAAGATATTGTTGTCTGCAGACAACTGAGCCATGTCTCCAGCCAGCCCGCCATCAGAAGTCTTTATGGGATCATTTTAGTCTTCCAAGGCTTTCTGGGTGACATGACAGTTTTAGAACCAGACAGCTATTATGGAGATAGCTAATCTTACCCACATCTAGACTCTGTGCTCCTTGAAGGGCAGAGCTTTTTACACTGTTTCTACCCCTGGGCTTCATGCTACATCCTGGGATCTGTACTCCTGCCATTCCTTCTGCCTATGATCCTTTCTCCCTGGGTAACTATTCAATCAATTATGAAGTTAGTCACGACAACTTCACTTGTCACCTAAGAAACAGTAACTGCCTTCATCCTGAGCATCACAGTTCCCCCCATGTCCTCTCTACAGCACCGATCTTCAAATTTGTCTTTGTGTATTGCTCCATGAAAAAAAAATGTAAGCTTTCCAATCAGGATTTTGGGTACCAGAAGATGCTGGAAGCTTGAGGCCTGACTGATTTGATGTGGTAATTTCCAAGCTCGAAACAAAACACAAAAGTAAAACAAGAATGAGAGGAAACAGGAAAAAGTTAAAAGTGTAAGCTGAGCAGTGATGGCGCACACCTTTAATTTCAACACTCGGGAGACAGAGGCAGACAGATCTCTATGAGTTTGAGGGCAGCCTGCTCTACAGAGCAAGTTCTAGGACTGTCAGGGATAGAGAGAGAAACCCTGTGTAAGGAGCAGGTCCTTAAACAGGACCAACTCCATTTTGTAATAGGAAACTTGTAAGACATGTCTGGACATGTCTGGTACTTGTAAAGGCAAGTCTGGAAATGAAGCTGTGCTGAGATAACCAGACACGAGTGGTTATCTGCCATGTACGTCATCAGTAACTCCAAATTCAGCATAAAAGAGGAGCCTGTCCGAAGCACTTCATCACACTTGTAGCCATGACTGGCTAACGTGATCCTCCAAACAAAGCCTCCTCAGCACCCGGTCATCAAAGAGTTAACCGAGAGACCAACACCTTCAACTTCGCGGTCAAGCTCCACTTGGACTTCAGAACGCCTCCAGCTTCGTGGTCAAGCACCCTTCGAGGTCAAATTATCAATTCAACTATCTGGAAGCCACAGCCTGACCCCGCCTTACCGGACTCCGGACCTGTAACCCAAAACCAACATAAGGACTCAGGTCGTATAATCCATGAATGAATGATTTGTCTATTGCTATGCTTATTCCTTTGGTAATTAGCAACTTATTAGCAACTTATTATTTGTGTTAATTGTGCATATTGTTAGAGGCAACCTATAGGAAATGTGACAATATCTTGTTGTAGCCATAACCTTAGCATTTGTGTTTGTGTTTGCTTGCTGTGCATTATCATTAAAGAAGTAACTGAATTCCACAAACTCTCTGTCTCTTGGTGTACTCTCTTCCCTCTCGAGGAACTGATGATCTCACAGTCAAATCCAGTATACGATCTCTGAGTGGAGCAGGACCTGTCGCTCCTCTCCCCGAGGGGGATTCAAACCCCTTGCTCGTAATAGATAAGAGACCCTGCTCGCGACACCCTGTCTTGCAAAACAAACAAACAAACAAAAAAAAAAACAAAAAAAAACAAAAACAAAAACAGGCTGGGCGGTGGTGGCACACGCCTTCAATCCTAGCACTTGAGGGGCAGAAGCAGGCAGATTTCTGAGTTTGAGGCCAATCTGGTCTACAGAGTGAGTTCCAGGGTAGCCTGGGCTATACAGAGAAACCCTGTCTCAAAAAAGAAAAAAAAAATAGATATGCAGGCCTAGTCGGTGACTTTTTCCTAGTAGCCCTAACATTGCCTTTCATGTGTGAGGTACATAAACCGTATTAATGAATGGAAGGATAAACCCATATGTAACGTGTAGCAAATGATCTGGTCCACAGTCACTTAATACATATTTTAGAAGAAAAAGGCAGTTGGGAGTTACTAAGCAAACACAGGGTACTTGGTTCAATTAGAGGAGTTACATAAACGGGCAAAAAATTATATGGAATAAAAGAATTTCATGCCTAATATGGAAGCACACTCTGAATTCAAGGCCAGCTTGTATCATAAGGAGACACTCGAAAAGAAAGGAAAAACAAACAAACAAAAACAAACCAAACAAACAGGTAAACAAAAACCATGAAAACTGTTTGGCTTAGGTTTTTTCCCCTATCCTTTTTATTATATTCATGCAATAGGTAAAAGGTGAATCAAATTCTCTTAGTGTTGGTAGCCAGATAAGACTATCTAAGCAGGGTGGGAAGGCTGATAAACTCTTCACTCCCAGACACCCTTGCTCTTCCACCCCCACCCCAACCCCGACTCCCACCCCTCCCTCTGCTCGTCAACATATTTTCCTGCAGCTGGCAGCTTTTGTAGTTCTGCACTTTCTTGCCAAGAATGGAGATTAAAAATGTCCCATAGAGAAATTAGCATCAGGGTTGACCAACTGGAAGCCAAACCCTGCAGCTATTTTCCTGCGTTCCTCAACTCCCGGGAGAAGCAGAGAGGGGGGAAAAAAGCAGAGTCTGGAGAACAGTGTTCTAGAAGGGTCATCCTCTTGTGGAGGCAAAGTTGAGCGGGGGAGGAACTGTACTTAACGGAGCAGGAGCAGAGGCCTGTGCCTGGAGAGGAGCGGTCTCTGCCTCTAAACATTCGGCAGAGGTTTTTGTTCCTACAGGGTTCTCAGGAGCTGTGTGCTTTCTTCTGGAGCTGTGGAAGGCTCTGCTCCATCAGTCTTGAGAGTCACAGTGACAGCTTACTTACTCTCAAGAGGAAGGGAGGGAATATGGCTACCTTTTTCTCTTCATAAATTCTTTTCTATCAATGTAAAGATCCCATAGCTGTTCTTGCTTAACACCAGGTTGGGACCAGCGTCAAAATTCTAGCTATAGAAATTTACCTAAATTTCAATATAATCTTCCTTAATGGTTATTATAAATTGCTCTACTCCTTTGGGAACTACTACAAAGACTTGTCCATGGAATATTTTTCCTGGGATGTAGGATGCCTCGTATGGAGATAAAAGCCATTTCAAATATGATTATCTCTCCCAAACTGGCTCATTTGGCTTTTAACGATCACTAAGAAGATTAGCAGCCCTCAGTTCACACACAAAGAGAAAGAAAAACTGAGGTGCGTGATGACTATTGCCATTGTTCTTAGGGTGAGTGCCAATCTACAGGAGAAGTATTCTGCAAACCCAACAACAATCAAATGCGTTTTATGTTAGGAGATGCTTTGGGTTCAGATAGGTTATACCCATGTCTAAGAACATTGTGTGACTGCATGGGATTCTGCTTCTTTTGACACTGTCTTTTATAAAATTCATGCTTGTAAACTGTAAAACTTACCAAAAAAAAAAAAACCCTCATGTTTTATAAACGTTCCGTTTTGCATGAATTATGCTGTATTCACAGCTGTACTGAGGTGCATGCATATGACCCATTTGCTGTGAGTTGACTACACCTGAGTCGACTTGCTGACTGAACGCTGTTCTTGTATGTGTAACTTTTTTCCTTTGTAAGTTATACAACATACACTAGCATATTCTGCATTGATTTAATATATCATAATTTTTAGTTATGTTAGGGAATTTTGTTTTGTTTTGTTTTCAAGACAGGATCTCACTGTATAACTCTGGCTGCCTTGGAACCCACTATGTAAACTAGGCTGGCCTCAAACTCACAAAGATCCACCTGCCTCTGCCTCCTAAGTGCTGGGATTAAAGGCATACACCACTGTGCCCAGGTTAAAGAGTTTTTAAAAATTCAGGTAGAACTCACAGAAAATACAGTTTACTATTTTACTGCATTTATTGTGCTATGGCTAAATTAAGGCCCTCTCGCATTCTAGGAAAGTACCCTTTTGATAAACTGCATCTTCAACCCCAGAAGATTTTAAAGATATATTTTCATTAATACATATATAGGAATTGTATATATGTATTTGGGAACAAAGTACCCTTCAATATGTACAAAATGTAATGATTAAATTGGGGTAATTGGCATACCTGTCATCTCAGAGAACTTTTTTTAGTAATATGTTTTCTCCTTTGAGAATTTCATGCATTCATAAACTGTATTTTGGTCAATCCACCATTACCCTTCTCCACCTCCCTCTAGTGTCCCCCTCCCCATCTCCTTTGTCTACATACTGGCAGTCTCTGATCATGTCCTAGATTGTATGAACTCTGGATATTTTCTCTAAATGGAACCCTACCATTGGTGGTTTGAATGAGAATGTCCTCCATAGGCTCACATGCTTGAACACTTAGTCCCCAGATGGTGGCGCTGTTTGGGAGATTATAGAACCATTAGGAGCTGGAGTCTTGCTAGAGGAAGATATCATAGCCAGCTTGAGGTTTTGTCATAGCAACAAGTAACTAAGATGTTCTTCATAGATTTTGTGCTTTCCTTCTTTCATGTTTTTGGCATGTTAGTAATTAGTTTCTTTTTATAGCTTTTTTATTAGTTTCTTTTTATAATTTTTCATTGTATGGATATGTATGCATATATACATATATATACATATATATACATATACATATATATATATATATACATATATTCCAAACATGTATATATTTATATACATGTATATATGTATATGTATGTATATAAGTGTGTTGTATATCTACATGTATATATAAATGATATAGTTCATTTTGTTTATGCATTTATTCACTGACAGGCATCTTCCATCTTCTGTCAATTGTGAATAATACTGCTACAGGCATTTTTGTACAAGTTTTTGTTCATAAACCTTTTTAAGTCCTTTGGGTGTGTCTACCTCAGAACTGTTAGCTTATGCATAATTTAGCCTATTGAGGAACTGCTAAACTGCTCATAATTACTGTGTCATTTTGTATTTCTGTGTGCACTGTATGAAGCTCCTGTCATTTTCACATTGTCAACATTTGTTATTTTTCATTTTACGAAGTATAGCAGGCCTAGTGGGTATATAGAGGCACCTTATGGCTCTGTTTACATTTCCCTAATGACTAAAGATACAAAAACATCGCTTTATGTGCTTCATGATGTTTTTTAAAAACAAGCTTTAATCTTTAGGAGAAAAGGGTTAAGTTTAGGGAAAACTTGAAAAGATAATAGAACAATATTTTAGTAACATAGATGCATATAAAATATACGAGAAACAACTTCCTCTGCACCTCTCCTAACTCATCTACCTTGGATTATTTTGGTAGAGAAATATATCACAGGAGTACACCAGTATGGTTAATGAAGGTTCTGCTCTGTTACTTACTTTGCCTACAAAACCCACAGTTTAGAGACTCTTACAGTGAGTAAAGAAGTTAAAAACAGAAGCTGGGTGTGCTGAGTCATCCCTGTAATGTCATCACTTGAGAGGCTGGAGCAGAAGCATTAACAAAATCTGAGATTAGCCTGAGCTATATAGTAAGTTTTACATCTGCTTGAGCTACAGTATAAGGTCTTACCTCAGAAATGCATAAATAACAGAAGTACCTAAGCACCGTGGTTAAGAACATGTTTTTTGGGGCTGGAGAGATGGCTCAGTGGTTAAGAGCACTGACTGCTCTTCCAGAGGTCCTGAGTTCAAATCCCAGCAACCACATGGTGGCTCACAACCCTCCGTAATGAGATTTGATACCCTCTTCTGGTGTGTCTGAAGACAGCTACAGTGTACTCATAAGTAAAATAAATAAATCTTTAAAAAAAAAAGAACATGTTTTTTGTTTGGATCACACAGATTTAAATACTGATTGTGTCATGTTAGGCAAGGTGCGTAACAATTCTGAACCTCAGTGTCTCCATCATCCGGGGACAGCATATGCCTGGTAGAGTCCTTATGGCTGGTCAAGATCCATGGGAGACTCACTTTCTTGGTGTCCTTCATGTGTGCTTCCAGTGTGGGGTCAGTTCGTACTTGAAGACTGAGGAAGTAGTTTGGAAGCACACATGAAGGACACCAAGACAGTTACCATCGTTCTGGAAGTAGAGAACTTCAGCTCAATTCCTAACCACCACTTCCTAGATGTCTGACCTTCTTCCAAGTTACACAGCTTTGTCTAGTTTCTGTTTCTCTATCGGTAAAATGGAGCAGATTCTCTGGCCTCTACAATGAAAAGCATTAAATAAATGTGCTCCATAAAACATTCAGCAGCACGTCCAGCACAGAGGGAACGCACTAAGAAAAAGCTCACCGCCATTGCCACCACGGTCATGATTTTGATCTCAGCAAAGACGAATCATTGTAAAGATTTAATGAGACAATAGTCACAAAGAATGATGGCAGTCATATGCCTTGTTGTAAACATGTCTCCATAGCAATTTTTTTTTTCTTGGAGTTGCTTTTTGTCTGTTTAAAAAGGTAAAATCAGTTTTAACTCACGGGTCGTGCAGGGGCAGGTTAAAGGTGGGCCATAAGCTCTGTCAGAGTGAAAGGATAGTACAGTGTCGTCATGAGACTTGGTTTGGGTCACATGCACAAGTGTGTTTGCATAAGAATATGCTGGAGAGGAAAGAAAATTGCTTTTCTTCTCGTGAACAGCAATCTGAAAAGTTTGTAAGACACAAACCTAGAGACAGTTCCCAGCCATCTGGTAAGCAGTGGCAGGAAATGCCAGCTTGCCTTAACAAGGGGATGGCATAGCTGTAATATTTTTACATTTAATGGTATTAATTAAAAAAAATAAAGTCATACCAAGACTACATGGTAAAGTAAAATTAGTAACTGAAGGAAGCTGAGTAAGTCTAAAATAGGGTAACCCTGGCTTAAAAAAAAAAAAAAAAAAGACCTAAGAGAAGAAGTGTGGTCTTGTGTTTGCTTCCATTACTCAGCTTCGAGAGTTCCCAGCACTGTCTGGATTCTAGAGGCAAGGTTAAAGATCAAGGTCAAACATCCGAAAAATGCAGATGCTGTGAGTCTGGAAGCAGAAACATTCCTCGGCATATGCCAGCTTGTGCACTCACTAAAGCAGAAAGCTAACTCAGTAATTAAAACCTTGGTACCTACCAACACGAAGTTTAATTCAGCCATTCTCAATTGCATCCAAAATCCTTGCAAGGCTCAAAGGCAGACAGGCAGAGTGTCTCAGTCCGGATTTCAGAAATGCTCAGCATACAAGGACTCCAAATTTGGGAACGACTCCCTGGGAGGCATTGCTCATAACCACTCTGGGGTTGGCTAAGTCTTTCCTCACCTGGGCAGCAGTCCATAAAAAATGAGCTTGAAATTCTAGGAACGTGGTGAGTCTGGAGAGCGAGTCAGACCTATTTCTGGAGTCTTCCTTCATCTGGCTACATGGTTTTGGTGGGGAACAGTTTTCCTCAGAAGGTACAGTTCAAAGAGCAAGGTTGCCCAGGCTCCACACTGCCTTTTTCCCCTGAGTCTTATTCCACAGCCTCACCTCAGAGGCAAGCGTTGTGGAACCACATATTCTCACTGAGGGGTGACTTTAACTGCCCAAGGACCTGAATGAATATAAAACACACCTTCAAGCACCAGAATGTGATCATAACACCAGATTGCCTTTCACTTCATAAAATGCCAATAAGGTAAACAGAGGGAAGGAGAGGGAAACCCTTCTAACAGTTCTGTCTCTAATGAGAAGTCCTCTCAGACCTTTTTGGGTTTCCCTGTCTGTGACCTTTCTAAACACTGTTTTGTTCTTTTGTCTGAATGCCAAATTTGGTGGTAAGCTTCCTCTAGAACAGTGGTTCTCAACCTTCCTGATGCTGTGACTCTTTATGTTGTGGTGACCCTCACCCATAAAATCATTTTTTGTTGCTACTTCATAGCTGTAATTTTGCTACTGTTTTTTGAATCGTAAATATCTGTGTTTTCCAGTGGTCTTAGGTGACCCCTGTGAAAGAGTCATTTGAACCCTCAAAGGGATCATGACCTACAGATTGGGAATCATGGTTCTAGAATGAACCACCAGTGTATCCTTTAGTCCTATGTCTTCAGTCCTTAATGTAACTGACAAAACAAGTTATAAATAAACATTTTTGTGGAATAAATAAAATAATATCCTTGATATCCAATTGTCATGCACTATCTTTCATTACATAATGCAGTTTTTTCAGCTTAGACTAATAGAAACTCCAGATTTATGTCAAAGCCCTTGAACTTAAATGCTATATAGTTTAATAAGACATCATATTATATACCTGTTTGACTTGTTTCCATAGCAAAAGGATTGATACTATAATGTTGCCAACTTTAGAGTATCTTAAAAATGTCTACAGAAATATGGGCCAAGCACTGCAGCTTTGATCAAAATAAACTCACACTACACTTAAATTTTTGAAACTTTTTGACAATTGCATTAAAAAGCAACCATAAGAGCCTGAAGAGTAATTGCTTTTTGTGAGGTTTCCCCAACCATCCCCATGTTCACAGACAGGTTGTCGTGTGTGTGTGTGTGTGTGTGTGTGTGTGTGTGATCTGATAGCCAATGGTTGCTTTAAGGGCTGAATGGGGAGTTTGCGGGGGTGTACTAGATCCTCATGTATGCTAAGAGGCTGTTTTTCCATTGAGCTTCACCTCCAGTGCCTGATATTTTCTAATCATTGGTGGTCGTAAAAGCTTCTAAAAAATGGATTTTACCTCTATTCTCTCTCAGCCACCGAATTACTTTACAAGAACTGGAGTCTCTCTGCTTGCTTTTTTCCCTGCTGAAAAATGTCTTCCTCGGTCGGCTAAACTGGATTAGGAAAACTGCTATGGCCATCTTTCCTTACAGACAGAACATGGCAAGTCTTCTCAGAGCCAGAGAGGATGAGGCCAACTAATGGAGGGCGGAGCTAGGAGACAGACAGCCATAGCTGAGGGCATCTGTATCAGCTACTTGTGTTGCTGTGGTGATGAAATTCCTGACAAAAGCAGCTGAAGGAAGAAAGGGTTTGGCTCACAGTTAGAGGACGCACTCCTTCAAGTTGGGGAAGGCGTGGCCTCAGGAACTGGAAGCAGTTGGTCAGTCTGTATCTGCAGTCAGCGGCTGAGAGGAATGGTGGTGCTCTGCTCATTTTCTTCTTTCTTAATTTATTTTCACTTTGTCTTTTATGTGCATTGGTGTTTTGCCTGCATGTATGTCTGTGTGAGGGTGTCAGATCCCCGGGAACTGGAGTTACAGACAGTTGTGAGCTGCCCTGTGGGTGCTGGGAATTGAATCTCAGAAAGAGCAGGCCAGTGCTCTTAACCATTGAGCCATCTCTCTAGCCACCTCCTCCCCACTCCCCATTTTTCTCCCTTTTATTTATTCTGAGACTCTAGCAAGTAGGAGAGTGCCACTCACATTTAGGGTGCATCTTCTCCCCTCCAATTAGCCTAATCTAGAAAATCCCTAACAGACATACCCTGAGGTTGGTTTCCACGGTGATCCTAAATCTCATCAAGTTTACAATCAAATTTAACCATAGCAGAGTCATTTAATCCTTTCATCCAGACAGGCTGAGAGCCGTTCTCAGGCTAGCCTTGCCAGTTATGTGGAATAATACATTTCCTGTTTGGGTTAAGCTAGTTAGACTGGGTTTGTTGTTGGCAACCCAACCTACTACAAATTGTGATTTTAGTCTCATTCAAAATCTGGAATAATTGCTGAAAGGACAGTGGTTTACGCTATCTTGGAACACTCAAAATAGGATATCATTCAGCGATTGCAAGTAACACACACAGGACTAGGCTTTCCAAAGGGGAATTGATAATATATCAATCAGCCAAAGTTTAAAAAACGATTGCTTTGCCCGGTATGGTGTGGCACGTGCTTTTAATCATAGCACTCAGGAGGCAGTTGCAGAGGCTAGCCTAGTCTACTAGTGAGACCTGGCCTACCAATTGAATTCTAGGGCAGCCTGGGCTGCACAGAGAAACCACTCTTGAAAAACAAACAGACAGACACCAAACCAAACCAAGAAAAACACCTAGAGCTATTTAAATTTGTACTATGTTTAAACTACTGAATTTTTGTTGGAGTTGGTGGGTGATGGGATAAACAAAGTATACAAGCCACGGATGAGGGATGGTGACATTATTTTATTACAAGAAATGGGGCTCTGAAGCTCCTTTCACTAGGAAGCAATTGTAATGCCAGCAGGCTTTTAGTACATGATTATCCAAATGTTAAAGAGCCTAGAATGTTACAAGGTTCTGGGGTTTTTGTTTGTTTGTTTGTTTTTCTTTTTTCTTTCCTTTCTGTGTTTGTTTGTTTGTTTGTTTGTTTGTTTTGCCAGAGTCTTTCTCTGTAGTCTTGGCTTTCTTAGAGCTTGCTATGTAGTCACACTGGCCTCAAACAAGGCTGAGGTTTTTATACACGTTTGAATTCTTTGTTTCCTATATATGACTATATGCATTCCAATTGGGTGCTTCAAACTCTGAGGCAGTAAGAGCTGAAATGAGAAGGGAAGGGGGGGGCTACAGGAGAGACATGGTCAGTTTGCACATCCACACAGAGACTATTGACCAGCCTGCACACACACACACACACACACACACACACACACACACGGACATTGTCCAGCCTGCATGGCTGTTTCCTGTTTTTCTTCCTCTTAGCTCTCGAGGGTCTCCTATTCCACATCTCACAGCACATGCTTATCATCCCAACACTTGGGAAGCTGAGGCAGGAGTAGTGTTGAGAGTGTGAGGTCAGCCTGGGCTACATGGTGAGTACCAGACTAAGCAGGCCTATAACACAAGACCCTGATTCAAACCTGCAAATAAAACAAAGTAACAAAACAGAAAGTAATGCATAAGAGGGCAAAGATGCCTGCAGGCAAATCTATCAGCCTGAGTTCAAGCCCTGGGCCCCACATGGTGAAAGGCGAGAATGGAGAGACCTTGTTGTCTTCAGCTCGACACACAAGTGCTGTGGTATGCACATGCCACACACACACACACACACACACACACACTTGCACAAGTGTATGTAAGTAAAGTAATAAATAAAGTGCACAAGTGTATGTACAAGTGAATTTAAAGTATAAAGAGAGAGACACACACCAAGAAAGAGACAGAAGCATAGAATCCTTCTTTGAATAAAATGCAAATTCCTGTTCTCCAGACAGCCACATCATCAGATGCATTTTTGGTGAATTAGGCTGGAGGAGGTGCTGTTATAACATAGTGTTTTATATAGTTGAACAATTTGGGAAATCCTAGGAGTACTATAATAAAATTTTGGGGTTTCCTTGCTCCTTTGACATACAATCTACCTGCAAATCTTCCAGTCTTCAGTTTGGGAAGGGGGTGATGGAAGTGAAGCAGAATGTTCATCAGGCTTTAAATGTTTACATCCTTCTCGGTCTTCATTCTCTGGGGGATCAAATTAGGAGCTCAGATCTGATGTTTTGAAAGGTCACAAAACTTAACATTTTATTTATCTTTGGTCTCAGCTGAAAGTACTAAGGGGGAAACACTACCCACAGTGCACGGTTGTGTAAACTATAGTGACTGCCTGCCTGGTAAGAAAAATAATAAACCTTGTGGGTGAATCACAAAAATGCCCACCCCTGATACTGCTCATGCTATTCTGCTATACTTGCAGACAGGTACCTGGTATAACCATCATCAGAGAGGCTTCACCCAATAACTGACAGAAACAGATGCAGACAGCCAGAGGCAAAGATTAGGCAGAGCTTGGGGAATCCTGTGGAAAAGAGGTAGGAAGAATTGTAGGAGTCAGAGGGGTCAAGGACATCACAAGAAAACCTACAGAATCAACTAACCTGAGCTCTCAGGAGCTCACAGAGACTGAAACACCAGCTAGGGAGGAAGTATGGGACTGACTTAGGCTCTCTGCACATGTTACAATTGTATAGCTTGGTCTTCATGTGGGACTCCTAACGGTGGGGACAGGGGTTCTCTCTGTTGCCTCCCCTTCCTCCTATTGGGCTGCCTTGTCTAGTCTCAATAGGAGATGTCCCCAGTCTTACTGCAACTTGACATGCCAAGGCTGATTGACAGCCGTGAGAGACCTCCCCTTTCAGAAGAGAAATGAAGAAGAGTGGATGGTGGGGTTGGGGTGAAAGGAAGGACTGGGCTGAGATAAGAAGACAATTAACTAATTAATTAAAATCCAAACCATTACAATAAAAACAAATGAAAAAAAAAAAGCCTTCATGAGATCACTAGGAAAATTTCCTTTATTCTGATTACCATCTGCCTGGACCAATGGCTTCAGTAAATCCTGTTGGTGTATGCTCCATACCAACCGTGTGGTGTTAGTTATCTTACTATACACAAATATTTATACCGGCATCTTTAACAAACCTTGTTTATTTGACAGGCTGAGGCAGAAGAATGATGCTTCAAGGCTAGGCTAGTCTGCATAGTGATTCCCTTGACTTAAATGTCCTTACATTTCCAGAAGAGTTTCTGTGCTAAAGCATGGACCAAAACCAACCTGAGGGAGAAAGATTTATTTGGCTTGCAGAATACAGTCAATCATCAAGGCATGCCAAGGCAGTATGAGAAATGGTTTGTTTGTTGTTTGTATCAAAGGTGTCTAGGCTTACCAAGAGCCAATATTCCATAACCCTTCCCCATTTTGAAACTCGTGTGTGATATGTCTGTTTGCCCAAATCCTGAGCACTTCTGAGATTTGACTTTCACACACACACACACACACTGATTATGAACTAGCCAATTATGTCATATTATGAGGTTGAGGTCTCGCCAGTAGGGTAAGACACAGTCACCGGGCGGTGGTGGCACATGCCTTTAATCCCAGCACTTGGGAGGCAGAGGCACCAGATTTCTGAGTTCGAGACCAGCCTGGTCTACAGAGTGAGTTCCAGGACAGCCAGGACTACATAGAGAAACCCTGTCTCAAAAAACCAAACCAAACCAAAAAAAAAAAAAGAATATAAACCAAGTGACCTTCCCTCCCCAGTGTATGCTTGTTAGCCTGGTCATGGGTCACAGACCACCCCTTCTTCAAAAATAAATTGTCTTGCTGGGTTACTTTGTGTGTTTGTGTGAAACAACAATTTGGGGCTGGCCTCAGATTTCAAATCCATCTAGAAGAGTGTTTGAAACTCCTCCCTTGACAGAGATATGGTCCCAGTGTCCCATGGTCCTATGTCCCATTGAAGTGGCCTCCAGGGTCTCAGGCAAATGACAGTCTTTCAGATTAGTAATGCTTCAAGGACAGAAATTTTCTCTGTGTTATGGGAAAGGGCCTGGGATTTTCCTAGGCCCTCTAGGCACAACTGTGCATAGACCAAGTTAAGAAACATCATGGAGAATAGCAAAATAGTCCTAAGTGACCGGGACATTCTAAAGATGGAGAGCAACTTGGAATGCAAGAAACTTTCTCTTTAGAGATGAAGAGTTGAACTATAAGGGTCCCTTGATTTAGATTCGAGAAACCTTTTTAGGGATTGGGGGATGAGCTCTAAGGGGCTTTGAATGGAATGGAAAATAATCAGAACAAACTGAGCTCCAGGAAAAATAAAGAAAACAAATGGATTCCATCAAATAGGGGTGAAACAAGTCCCTGGAATGGCCTAGGAAATCCTCCGCCTGATTCTAGGAGAGATTGAACAATGTCAAAGAGATGTCCAAAACCTACATTTAACTCCCTGTTATCTCTCTAGCATGGACTTTTCTTTCCTTTTCTGTCTAGTTCTCCCAGAGAAGCTGAGGAAGTTGGATCAGGTTTGGAGGAAGGGAGAGTAGACAGTTGCTTGTGTGGCTGGGTTCAAAGCTGCCTTGGACTGGGAGGTTCTGAGGCTGTTGCTCTTCTAAGTTCTTGTGTAGAAAGCACCACACAAGATGACTGAGGTTTTCAATTAGGTTTAATTATTTTAACATGTTAGTTTTTCAGAAACAATGAAGTCATATGTTCCTTATCTTCTTGATAACATCATTAGTAAAGATGGCAAGTAAATTATATAATTGCTGTAACCTCTCTCATTCCCCCTCACAAGGCACGATTTCTCCTTATAGCCCCTGGCTTTTCTGGAACTCTCTATGTAGACAAGGCTGGTCTGGAACTCAAAGAAGTCTGTCTGCCGCTGCTGAGGGTCATAGATCTGTCAGATCTCATTCCATGCCATACTTGTGGGGGAAATGATGGTGGTGTGGTGGCAAGGGCACTTTCTCCTTTTCAGTTTCTCCACATGCTCCCTTAACAACAGTGCCACTTATCGGTACTGGGCACATCTGTCCCATTCCTTCCTCTTCTTAGCTTGTACCTAGGAACCAAAGGAAAATTAAAAAAAAAAAAAAAGGATCCAGATAACACCCCGTTGGTATTCACAGTTACAATTTGTGCCTTATCACGGGCCCTGATGAAGGATGGGCTCATTCTATCATGGATCTGAACCCATCATAAGAGGAAGTAATCATGTTGCCCTCTTAGCTGGTGATCTCATCAAGATTAAGGCAAACACTGGGCATAATGGCAAACACCTTTAATCCTAGCACTTGGGAGGCAGAGGCAGGCAGATTTCTGTGAGTTCTATGGTCTACATGAAAGTTCCAGGAAAGCCAGGGACTACAAAGAACCCCCCCCCCAAAAAAAAGATTGCATCAACCATGTAACTTACTTGCCATCTTTATTAGTGATATCCTCACAAAGATAAGGGCCATATGACTTCATTATCATCTTAGTTCATGCACCCTAAACTTTCCTGCACCACAGACATCCACTCCCACAACACAATCCTTTTCTAAGTTTTTACCTCCCTGGATGCCTGATGGGATCATGGAAACAGGAGACCCAGAGGAGTCCCCAACATGGGCTGTATTGCCAGGTGCTAAGGTTGATGAATTTTTATATCAAACTAAGGCAGTAATACTAAACCTCCATGGTAGCTTTTATTTTATTTTTATTTTTTTTTTTGCACGGTATCATCACAGTGCCTCCAACACTGGCCAGCTCCCAACGGGAGGTGACACTTTGAAATGGTTAGATCTGGGAGGCTCAGGGGAGTCTGCAACAGCCAAGAACAAACTTGGGAAAGCACAGCTCTACAGGATTGGCAGGTGCTAGACAAACTGCTGCCAGTGCGCAGCTGCAACAGCCAGAGGGGGAAAAAGGGATCAACCTGCTTGGGTAGGAGGATGAAGACAAAGATTCTGCTGTGTCCTTATGCTTGAGCTTTCTGCTCAGCCGCTCCACGACTGTTCAATATAACCGAGGTAGAATCTTCTTTCCCTTCTCAAGGCTCCTTTCTCCATGCTTGTCTGCTTTTGTTTCTGTACCACTGAGTACTGGGACTCTTGCTTTTGTTTTAAGTTTCCAGTTACAATGACAGAAACAGGCTAAAAAATAAAAATAAAAATAAAAAAAATAAAAAAAATAAAACAAGCTGGTGCCATGCCTTTTCAGATTCTTTTAGATGTTATTGTTTTCTTTGTTCTGTATTCTCTAGATTACTGGTGACAAATAAAAAAAAATAGATGAAGTAAAAGACTGTTATAGTCCTCAGAGAGGACTGTCTGCTTAATAATAATAAATAATAATGATAATTCATAATAGTAATCACAACAACGACAACAGTGTAATCTCACAATAGTAACGCTAACATTATAGTTTTAACAGAGCATCCTTGGCTGTGTTTGTTAGGTTGTAAACATCGAGTTCATGATTTTACTGTGTGTTGTTTTTCTCTATCTGCTACATGCACTTATTCAAAGCCAAAAGCATGGCGATGGCAAATCACTCTGTGGTCTGTACTCACCACAAAAACTTCACATACTTAGCTCTTTAGGGATCTCTTTGGTGCCTGTGGAAGACAGAAGAGCTTGTCCGGCCCGCTAGAGCTGGAGTTATACGGTTGTGAGCCACAATGCAGGTGCTGGGAACCTGCAAATGTAGCAAGGGATCTTAACTGCTAAGCTATCTTTCCAGTCTTCCCATCAAAGACTTTTGCGTGTCTTTTGCTTTATACAGGATTTACTCAGGAACTTAAAAATTGCCCTACAATGACAGTATATACAGGTAATATAGTAACTTATTATAATATCATATATATATACACATAAATATATACATATATATAAATATATACATATATATGTTCAGCTTTCATTTATTGAAGTGGTTGTTATACTGCACTCTCTTCTAAGCCAAACAACTGCTGTCCTCAGAAGACCAATTGTACCTGCTTATCAAAGAAACATAGCTTTAATCCTAGCACTTGGGAGGCAGGGGAGGCAGATCTCTGTGAGCTTGAGGCCAGCTTGGTCTACAGAGTGAGTTCCAGAAAAGCTAGAGCTACACAGAGAAACTCTGTCTTGAAACTTGATATTTCTTCTTCATAGAAAGAGGGAATGGTCTGGGTAACTGGGTCAAGGAGTATCTAGACAGTCTTTGGCCCACTATATGTGATTCTGCCTCAATTTCATGTGTCCTTGGGGTCTTGGGGAGGGGCCAGAGTATATAGGATGGGAAAGACTAGGGATAGGGTGACCATATGTGCATCTTTGGGGAATCCACTATCCATACTGAGTAAACGTGGTTCCTTCCAATGTGGCTGCTTTCAGATTACTCACATTCTTTTCAGAATCCCCTCACCCAGAAGTGAGTTCAAGAGACATATTGGTTCTCCGAGGTGAACTCATATAAAAATCAAACCTTGGTTTGTCACTGGAACTTTTAAAGGGGGGAACTGACATATTTCACTCTCTTGGGAGAAAATTCTCATGCTGTTAAGAAAGAAAGCAGAAGATAGAAGAAAATGTTAGAATGATGTAACAATGGGAATATTTTAGTAAAGTAGGACTTGTGCATGAAGATTAAGATGGCTGGATGTTTTTCCAGAATGGAAAAGAAACCTAAAAATAAAGTCCTGATTAAGTTACATAAAATATGTGAAAGAATATATATATATATATTCACTATTATTTTAACCTAAAAATGGTGGCTACATTTCTTTTTAGTCCATCTCTAAAGCCACCTGGGAGGGACCTCAAGCTGATTTTAGCTACTCCAATAGCTACCAAAGGGCCCGAGAACAGATTCTGGGTTCAACATTCTGGAAAGCAGCCTTAGAGGTCAATGAAAAATGAGGAGTCCAATAAGTGGATGCTCTTGGGAGCCCATCAAGAGACCCTCATGGACTTGGATTTCGAGATTAAAAAATATCCTCCATTCTGGCTTTTCCTGGTTCCCTACCGAGGACTTATAATGCCAAACTTTACTTCCCCCTCACACCTCCTCCCAGATATCAGTGAAGAACTTCCTATCCTTCCTATCCTCCCTATATCTACCATTCTATAAATGGAACCATGGATGTACTTTGGGGGTTCTTTTTAGATAGGTTCAGTTAAGCAATACCCTGTATGCTATATCTGATACCACCAGCCTGATCAGTCACAACCCCAGTTCCATGTGGCAGTTACAGTTACTTCTTCAAGGAGAGGATGAGGAAAACAGGAGGTCAAAAGCTGGCCAGGAAGTTTAAGGTAATAGACCCTGGAAATAAAGGGAAAAAAAAAACAGTTTTTTTCTTAGCTAAAAGCCAGGAATGTAGCCGGGCGGTGGTGGCGCACGCCTTTAATCCCAGCACTTGGGAGGCAGAGGCAGGCGGATTTCTGAGTTCGAGGCCAGCCTGGTCTACAGAGTGAGTTCCAGGACAGCCAGGACTACACAGAGAAACCCTGTCTCGAAAAACAAAACAAAAAAAAAACAAAACAACAAAAAAAAAAAAGCCAGGAATGCCCTTGGACCTCTTAGTAGCCTCATCCTTGCTAGCAGCCAGAGACGCCAAAAGTGTTTTAGAGATTCTGTTTTCTGATCTGGTTTGCAAATGATTCTAGCCTTACCTTCTCAAACATTCATTCTCAGGAATGTGACAGTCACAGTAAAGGCCTGTCAAGAGAAATCTTATGGCCAAGAAAATAGAACCTTTGGCTTAGATGGAGACTTAGCATTCCAGTGGAACCAGGTCAGTCTCCTGGTCACTGGCCTTGGCCTAGAAAAGTGGGCTTCCCTTAGGCTATGTTAAACAGATAGCAGAATAGCTAATTCCTGTGTTAGGAACCTTGTCCAGAGCGTCGTCATGACTACTCTCCCCAGACAGTTCCTAGTCATTTAACATGACAATGATTTATTATTACTAGAGAATTCAGAAAGTCAGCACACACTAGCCGACCTTGAAGAAATAAGTGAAAATGTATACTAAGGAGGGGCAATTATGATAAGTGTTTTTTTTTCTATCAAAGCTGGCTAACCCACCTATGGCCAGTATTCCATAAACCTCCCTCATCTTGAAACTTACGCACATGTGCTTTTTTGCTCTAGCTCCGTACACTCCTAAGACTTGACTCTCTAGACACTGTCTCCTCCTGTGAGAGAGTCAAATGGAAAGGAACTTCTTACCCAGGTGTGCACTTGATAGCCTGGTTCAGGTCATGGCGCATCTATTTGGGAAAAAAAAAACCTGCTTTGTTAGATTAATTTCACTTTCTATGACATTATTCTTTCCAAAGAACAGGAACTCAACCTGGAGGCAGGGACTGAGGCAGGGATGACGGAAGAATGCTGCTTTTTGGCTTGCTTTCTCTGGTTTGCTTAGCTCCCTCTCTCATACAGTCCAGGCCTACTTGCTAGTGATGGCCCTACCCAACTGGGCTGGGTCCGCATACAACAATTAGCAATTAAGAAAATGTTACACAGACAAGCCTACAGGTCCACCTAATGGAGAAGATTCCACAATTGAAGTTTCTCTTTTCTCAGCTCAGACTGTTAGTATGACTATCATTCTTCATAACTCAAAACTCTGGAAAGTAACAAGTTAGGGGGAAGCAGAAGAAATGAATCCTCTGTATTTATGGTTTTGTTCTTCCTATATGAGAGTCAGATCTGAGTTTGTGGAGAGTATTGTTACACAAGCTTAGTTCTTGTTCAGTTCTAGTCTGTTTTGTTAAGAGAGTTCAAAGTTGGGGCTGGAGAGTTGGCTCAGTGGTTTAGAGCACTTATTGTTGTTGCAAAGGACCTGGGTTCAATTCCCAGCACCCACATGGAGGCTCACCACCTCCTCAAGCACCAGCTTGTGTGGCTCACACATGAAGACAAAACATTCATACTCATAAGATACTAAAAATAAGTCTAAAAAAAATTAAAATCACGCATACATATTGGTAGCTGGGTATGGTGGCTCACACCTTTAATCCCAGCACTCAGGACAAGAGACAGGCAGATCTCCTAGTTTTAGGCTAGCCTGGTCTACAAAGCAAGTTCCAGGGAAGCAAGGGTTATACAGAGAAACCCTGTGTCAAAAACACCAAAACAAATAAAAAACTCCAAATCAACCCATCAAAAAACCAAAAACCAAAATCAACCCAAACAAAACAAAACAAAGCAACAAAAAAAGAGTTTGCGGTTGTGGCTGGAGAGATGGCTCAGCAGTCACGAGTCCTCACTGCTCTTGCAGAAGGCCTGGGTTTGATTCTCAGCACCCACACTCTTATCTCATAACTCCCTGCAACTATGGTTTTAGGATAGTTCAATTCCCTTTTCTGGCCTCTGACTGTACACGCATGTGTATATGGTATATATACATTGTGCACATATATACACATTTTAAAAAAAATTCAAACGTTTCAGAGGAGACTAGGCCATGGGATGCCTAGCCTTCATCCTAGTAGCCAGGAGGCAGAAGCAGGGAGAACTCTGAATCTGAGATTAGCCTGGTCTAATCTCAGAGTTCCAGGCCAACCAGGGATACATAATGAGATCCAGTCACCCCTACCCCCCAAATTCAGGGTTGACAATCTTCTGTGTCAACAGTGTAAGATTGCTTTGTACATCACCTGCAATGCATTCAGTCCTTGAGTCCCTATGTTCTGTAGGAATGCTTGCAAACCTTTCTTCCCTTCATCTTCCTGATGGCTCAAAGGCATACCCCAGAGCAGAACATTGTGCTCTTCCAGACAGGTAAGAAGAGACAGGAGGACCAAACATACACTATTGGGCAGATTCGGGAGACCCTTCCATGAAAGCTTTGTCTAAATATGCTAAATGGCTGCATCTGTCTTCTCACCCCAAAGTGTTTTGTGCACGCGGCCTTTGGGTTGTGCCTCTGGATTAACTCCCTGCTTTGTTACTTTGAAACTCTTAGGCAAGTTGTTCAATTCCTACTTCACTTTGCCCAGTGGTCAAATTGAGATCATTTCTGGTGATCTCCACCTCACTTGGTTGCTGCAACAATTAAATGTAACAATACATATAACTGTCCTGGCATACATAGTAAGTTTCAAAGTTAGGTGTTTGTAGCATCGCTCTTTGCAGCAGAATGTATTGCTAAGCTCCTGGCACAAGTAGGAAACATTAGAATGGTAGGGCCTTTGCTTTACATCTGTTCAAGGAAAATATACTTTAAAATGTGACAGCTATCTGCCTTTCCTTAAAAAACAATCTTTAAATATTTTGGTTTTAACTAGCAACTCTAAATTGTCTTGATTTTGTATCATATGATTAAATACCTTACTTTGGCCATTCGTTCATAAATTCATTCAACAAAGGTGCCTGCTTGTGCTGGCTAGTTTTCTGTCAACCTGACACAAGCTAGATTCATTTTGGAAGAGTCAAAGAAAAAAAAAATACCCTCGACAGTTGGCCTGTAGGCAAGTCTGGAGTACATTTTCTTGATCGAGGACTGATGTGGGAGGGTCCAGTTCACTGTGAGCAGTGCCATTTCTGGGTTGGTGGTCCTGGGTGCTATAATAACGCAGGCTGAGCAAGCCATAAAGAGCAAGGCAGTGAGCAGCACCCTTGATTGGCTTCTTGATCAGCTTGTCTACAAATTCCTGCCCTGTTGTAAGAGGAAATAAACCCTTTCTTCCCGGTGTTGCTTTTGATCAAGGTATTTTTTAATCACAATAATAGAAACCCTAACTAAGACATACATTTGTAGCAGGTCATGGGGGTATTACTCTGGCAGACCTGACCATAAGGTTTGGGAATAATTATGGTAGCATCTGAGCTTTGGCCTGGAAAAGCCATTACATATTGAGAGCTCAGTAGGCTATTCTGTGGGAGCTCCAAAGATAGGAATGCCAAGAGAAATGTAGACATGAAGGTTTGGCTTGTGCAGTTTGAGAGGGAACTAAAGGCTTTGTCATAGCATTTTATGTGCTATCTTGAATTAAGAATCTGTGGTTCTGGTTGGCTGGAGCTGAAGAATTGGAAGAGACCAGAACCAATAAAGTGAAATCTTTGCTTTGCTGGGACCATCAAAGTCTCTGGGGAAGTATTTTGTCAGTGTCAGCATATAGAAGCTGTGGTCCAGAGGTGTCTGGGGCTGTGCCTCATGGTGGCAGCTCAACCTGGTTATGTTAAAGAATCTCCCAGGTCTTACTGGTTTTGAATGCATGAAGGAGTCATGGAGAGCGGCTGAGGCTTTGCACCATCAGAACCCAGGACAGACAATTGGTGAATGTACAACCTTAATAGCATTGAAAACCCAGAGGCTGAAGGGGTCATGGAGAGGTTAAGCTTTGGCAGCATAGAGTAGGATCAGAGTCTCTGAAGAGCACCTAAGAGAGGTTATTGGTTAAGGTGAAGCTCAGTTGCAGTAGAGTCCATAGTGTTTTGGGTGATGCTAATACCTCAGGACAACTACCAAGGACAGCTATAGGTATGGAATGGAGTCAGCCTGAGCCTAGGAGATGAGCTGTGTGTCTGTGAATGCAGAGCCAGAGAAGACTGGCTGACCAAGGCCCTTTGAAGACCAGAGGATTGTCGAGTAGGTCCCCGAAGTCAAACTGAGTTATTTATGTTGTTGGAGTTTGGTTTTGCTTTGTTCAAATTGTGACTGTGCCCCGCCTGGTTCTTCCTTCTTGGAGTAAGAAAACATTTAATTCATTTTGATCTTACAGGAGCCCAGGGTTGAAAGACATTGAAGAAACTTTGGATACTTTAGAGAGGCTAAGCATATTCTAGAGAATTTGACCCTTGAAAGAGATTTTCAGTGTTTTAAAGAGACTCAACTTTTAAAATGTTTTAATCTATAAGGACTGTGGGATTTTTAAATTTTGGACTTTTTAATACTGTGATATTAACTGAGATTGTGGGGAATAAATGAGAGGAAAGGTTATAGTTTTGTTATGTGTCAAATTGAGAAGGGGTCAATTGTGTTGGCTAGTTTTATGTCACTCTGACACAAATTAGAGTCATTTTGGAAGAGGGAAACTCAATTAAAAAATAAATGTCCCCACCTGTGGAACATTTTCCTGATTGATGATTGATGTGTGCAGGCTTAGTCTCTATGAAGAGACAACATGTCCACGAAACTCTTATAAAGAAAAACATTTAATTTGGGGCTGGCTTGCAGTCTCAGAAGTTCATTCCGTTATTGGCATGGTGGGAAGCATTGGTGGCATGTAGGCAGACATGGTGCTGGAGAAGGAGCTGAGAGTTTTACATTTTGATCTGCAGGCAGCAAAAAGAGACTACAAGTCACATTGGTCATAGTTTGAGCATGAGAGATCTCAAAGCTCACCCCCACAGTGACATGCTTCCTTCACAAGGTCACGCCTCCTAATAATGCCACTCCCTATTGGCCAAGCATTCAAACATATGAGTTTCTGGGGGTGATTCCTATTCAGACCACCACTGGGGCCAAGCTCACTGTGGGCAGTTGCCAGCCCTAGGCTGGTGGTCTTGGATGCTGTAAGAAAGTAGGCTGAGCAAGTTATAAAGAGCAAACCAGTAAGCAGCACTCTCGCATGGTTTCTGTATCAGTCCCTGCACCCAGACCTGTTTGAGTTCTTGCCCTGACTTCCCTAGGGATTGGAATATGACTTGAGAGTTGTACGCTGAAATAAACCCTTCTCTCCCCACACTGTTTATGGTAATGGTGTTTTATCAGAGCATTAGAAACCCTAAGGAAGGCACTAGTACATTGCTGTGAGACTTGGGTTTTGGGAAGGAGAATTTAAAGGTTGGATATCAGAGATGTTATTTCAGTGGGCATGGGAATGAGGTCATGCAAAAGAGTGTGGATGAGAAGGGTCAGAAGGCACATAACAAACTCGGTACCTGGAAAATTCCAACTCTTGACTGCTCAGAAGGATCACATTTTTTTTTTTTTTCTCATGTTCCCTCTGTACTGTCTTCACAGCTCATGGTTCTTTTTTCTTTGGGGTAATTCCACACTCAGAACCTGAAGAGTGGGCTGGAGGTACAGGCTGGTGGTAGAACTCTTTCCTAGTATACACTATACCTGGTTTGAATTCCAGCACTGAAAAATCTACCTGTCTGTATATTTGTCTGCGCTCAAGAGATGGCTCAGCAATTAAGAGCCCTCCCTACTTCCCCAAAGGGCCAGGGTTTGATTCCTAGCACCCACAGGGCAAGTTACACTGTCTGTACCTCCAGTTCTAGGGGATCTGATGCCCTCTACTGGCCTCTATAGGCACTAGGCATTCAAGTGGTACACATTCAGTATACACAAGTGGGATCCATTCAGGCAAAACACTTTGACACATAAAACAAACAAACAAAATTGAAACTGTATGTTTATATGTGTTTGTGTGTATGTTTGTTTATGTGTAAGTTTGTGTATGTGTTTATATGTATCTGTGTTTGGGTATGTATGTATGTATGTATGTATGTATGTATGTATAAGTGTGTTTGTCAGGTAGGAGCAGAGACAAGGACAATCAGGAGTTCTATGCAATCTTTGGCAATATAGGAAGTCCAAGGCTAGCCTTGGTTACCTGAGACTGTGTCTCAAAACAAAATCTTTAGACTAAAATCACCAAACACAACCAACCAGAACAAAAACCCTCCATGGCTTTAATCCCAGCATATGTGAGCCAGAGGCTGGTGGAATTATAGAAATTTGAGGCCGGCCTCATTTATAGAATATGTTTTAGGCTATCCAGAGCTAAATAGTGAGATTCTACCTCAAAAACCAAACCAAACCAAACCAAACCAAACCAAACCAAACCAAACCAAACCAAACCAAACCAAAGGGTCCACCCAAACACAATAGAAGAAGGGAACTGGTCTAAATCCCAGTCCTCGACTTTGTCAGTTGCACTGGGAGGAATCATGGAGGTCTGGCTGTGTAGATCCCTTGACATGCTCCAGGGTAAGAGTGAAGTCAGGAAGTGACGGACACCCGTTCTATGTGGGTAAGGGAATTTTTGGCAGATAGGTCTTACTAGAAAGTGAAGTGACAAGAAGAAACACATGGTCACAAGACTACTAGTGACTATGAATGTGTCTTGAATAGCATATTTTAAAATGTACATTTCTGCAGAGAGGCCTTTGCACACACTTGAGGATTTGTGAAGTACTAGGAGTCAAGACTCTTGACTGGGAGGATGTCAGGAACCCAAAATGCCTGAGTTCCTGGCCTTCCTGGAGTGCATACTCCAGAGAAACATGTCATATGTTTACCCAACATGACTGTGACAAAAAATACTTAGGGATTAAGATGCTAAATCTGCGAACTTTGGAGTTGCATAGCAATACAACTTAATAGAATCCTTAATGGCCCATGATCTAGCGGTAAAAGAGGAAAGAAGAGTGAGGGCTTGAGGCCTTCCTGGGCTGTAGAATGAGTCAGACCTAGTCTCGAAAACAGAAAACTAGGCATTCAGTCCATCACACAGGTGAGGAATAGTTATGAACATGGCTCAGTGCAAAATAGCTAAAAAAAAGTGAGATTTATCCATTTGTAATGATTTGATTTTATAGGAGAAATTTAACTTTTAAAATGTATTTTATATTGTGATATCAATATTATCATGGTATCTTGGGTACAAAACCAGGGAAGGTTATAGTTTAACAGTAATGTTTGTGTGTCTGGTTGGCAAAGAGTTGTGCTAGTGAAGTTTTTGTCAACGTGAGAAAAACCTAGACAAAGCTTGGGCCTAGTAGAGGGACTGGGGAGTAGCTATGTCTATAGGGCATTCTCTTGATCCTTGAGTGCTGTAGAAGGGCCTAGGCCACTGTGGTGGATGCCATCCGTGGGCATGTGGGCCTGGGATGTATAAGAAAGGCAGCTGAGGCATCCAGGGGCAGCAAGCCAGTAAGCAGCATTCCTGAGCTGTAAGTTCAAATCGACCCTTTTCAACCAAGTCAGTGGTTTTGCTTAGTGTTTTATTACAGCAACAAAAAGCAAATTAGAACATCAGAGAGACGCTGATGGCTAGGTCTGTGTTAGGGTTTGGCAGTTAGGTTTGAAGGGAATGCTCATTTGACCTTCTCAGTGTTGAAAGAATTAAAGCAACAACCCCCCAAAACAACAAAACAACCGCCCCCCCCCAAACACCACTATCACTACTTGGGGGGAAAAAACTACCAACAAATTAAAAAAAAAACCTGCAAAAAACCACACACACAAACCAAACCAAACCAACAACAAAATACCCCCAAAAAACCAACCAACTAACTGACCAAACAAAAACAAACTGAAACCACCGACCCCCCCCCCAAAAAAAAAAACCCAAAAAACCAAAACCCCAGAGGCTGGACTAGAAATTCCTTTCACCTTTTCAAATATGCAGGGGGGAGAGGTTATTTTTTTCTTTCTTTCTTTTCTTTTTTTTTTTAAGTGGTCTTACGGAGTTCAGGCTGTCCTAGAATTTGCCTTGAATTCTTGATGCCTCAGACTCACAAGTACCAGGATTATAGACGTGAAACACCAGACCTTATTTTTATTAACTTAGAATAGCTCTCTAGAAACAGGGCTTGAAGAGCTTAAATATATGCTTAAGTTCTAGAGAGGGGATTTTCTCTACCCTACAACCCCAGCCACCAAGGACTCCGATTCCTCACGCCCCCAGTTATCAGACTGTGAAATTTTATATGCCACCACGCAAACTTTGCAAGTTTCCAGTGCCTATGTATTATTTCTAACAACTGTGGGGGTTTGGTTTGTATTCCTTCAGTCTTGGGAAGTGAAGGTCTGAGGTCTGTTCACTTAATGTCTTACTTAAGATGCCTCGGAATCTGAACTTCAGACTTATCCTCTCAACCCACCTCAGTGGAATCCTCACCCCTCTGAGTGGCTACAGCTCAGTTCCCTTTATCTAGTAGAATCTCAAGTCTGTGACCAAAGATGAACTCATTGGAAATCACAGAAAAGTAAACGAAACCGCTAGGGCCACTACTGCGCTGGCCTTTTGGCGGTGGGGGCTGTTCTTTCTGTCCCAGCCTCGCCAGAGCCCTGATTACTGCACCACGCCTCTGGGCGGCGAATTCCGAGGTGGCCGGCGCGCCCACGAGTGTGCAAGACCCTCACCCTGCGGTGATCTTTACTCCTCAAAGCAGTCTTTAGATTTCACCGTTCTCCCAGAAGCCAAAGGGGGCTGGCCACTGCCGACCCTTTGCGGGAAGGACAATGAGGGGCTAGCGAGAAGTTATAGGTAGAAGGCCACGCTAGCCTTTGGCTTTTCTCGCTCGCCGGCAGTTTTCTCCTTGTCCTAAAAAGTTGGCCCCAAAGTTTAACGGTGGGAGCGTACGTGTAGGTGCGTTTGTTGGGCGCGGACAGGAAAGCAGATGGTGCGTGGGTCTTGCTAATTCAGGTCCTCAGGGTCACAGAGACAAGAGCCAGGTTCCGCATGTGGACTTGAACCCTTGGGCGGGGAGCAGGCGCGGATATGTGGCGGAAGGCAGTGGGACCGCGTGAGCGATGGCGTGGCCAGGCACGAGCCGAGGGCGAGGAGGGAACCAGGCTGGCAGGCAAGAGTGTGAGCCCCGAGTTGAATTAGTCTCCCAGCCCCCACCTGTTTGAAACGATTTGCAAACCCCTAAGCCAAATTCTCTATGCTTCAAAAGTTAGAGAGCTGGAGTCGAGCAAGCGCACATGTTCCCCAAAAGACTCTGACTGAGCCGACGACACTGGGAGAGGAGGAATTTGAGGGGTGCAGGGAGAGGAGCAAGTTGGAGTCAATGGAGAGTCGGCCCTAGGACCCTGCGGGAGGCGCCCTGGAATCTCTCCCTTCCAGGAGGAGGGGTGGGGCGGGCCTGCCCGCGGGCGGCCGCCGAGCGCATGCGCGCGCGTCTCCTCTCCAGCCGGCCGCTGCGCTCCGCCGCGCGGAGTAGAATGAACTGTAACAAAACAAGCAGAGCCTTTGTATCTGCTTAAAGGGGCCGCGGCCACTTCCCTCGCGTCCCCTCACCCCCGCCCCGCGCCGCCGCGTCTCCAGGGCTCCCGGCAACTAGCTTGGAAAGGGCTTCCCTCGCGCTGAGGAGCGGCCGGCCGGCGCGGAGCAGGCGCGGCGCGTGTGGAGAAAGCTGCGGAGCGGAGAGCGGGCCCGGGCGGCGCCGGAGTGGACTCTGGTCCCGGGAGCGCGGTCGGCGCCGGAACGCGGACCCGGAGGCACCGGAATGCAAACAAAGCTCGCGGGCGCCCGTGCAGGGCTCTCAACGGAGCCGGGAAAGTTTGTTTTATGATGGCTTGAGAGCGCGAGAGAGTCGGGCGAGGAGGCTCGAGTAGCTCGCTCCCGCGCTCCGAGAGATGCTTCTCCCGTGAGCCCGCCGCTCCGGGGGCTCGTGCTGTGGGGGCACCTGTCTCTCGTTTTTAGCAGTTTTCTTTTTTTTTTTTTAATTTTAATTTTTCTTTTGAGGAGAGGCTGTAACTCATCATGTCGAAAGTGATCCAGAAGAAGAACCACTGGACTGGCCGCGTTCACGAGTGCACCGTGAAGCGGGGACCCCAGGGCGAGCTGGGGGTGACGGTGCTGGGGGGCGCTGAGCATGGGGAGTTTCCGTACGTGGGAGCGGTGGCGGCGGCCGAGGCGGCGGGGCTTCCCGGCGGTGGCGAGGGGCCGAAGCTGGCCGAAGGTGAGCTGCTGCTGGAGGTGCAGGGGGTCCGGGTGTCCGGCTTGCCCCGCTATGACGTGCTGGGAGTCATCGACAGCTGCAAGGAGGCCGTCACCTTCAAAGCCGTCAGACAAGGTAAGACGGGGCGTGTCTTTGGGGGGCGCACCCCGAAAAAGAGGGGAGGCCTTAGGGGGCGCCGTTTGCTCGAGTGCTGTGAGCCAAAGTTGAGGCCCGGGCCAGATGCACTCAAAGTTGTGAGGTTGTGGGCTGCGCGCCCACCTGCGTGGCGGATTGAGGCCGGGGTTTGCCGGGAAGCGGGGAGATGCTTCCCTGGCCTGGTTTGCCAACTTCTCGTCGTAGCCACCTAGTGCTGCGCAGCCTCGCCTGCACCCTAAGGCAAATGGGGAACTGAGGCAGGCTAAGGTGGACGCTTCTCTCAGCCCCTTATGGGATGGATGAGCTCACGGAGCTGGTGGCTTGCCACTGCCTGTTCCCCTGAACTGGAGAGTGGTCATGGAAGGAGAGGGTCTATTTATGGTTGATTGGAGTTCTTCCATCACAAAATTGCCTTCACCCTGAAACCCCTCCAGGTGGGGCTGGATTATGACCCCTCTAGAGTTCTTAATCCGGCCGCCTGCAGAGCCTGCATTCGCCCCACAGCGGGGTGACGTCTGTGTCTCCTCCTTGTGGAGACCTACGGTGGGGGAAGGGGTGTTTAGCTCTTGGCGCGAATCTAGTCCAAGTTTACCCAGCCGCCGCCGCCTCCTCTTGCTCGGTCGTCCTTATTGATGATGATTGTTGATAGTTACAGTTCATTGTTAGCGTGTTACATGAGAGGCTCTCTGTAAAACGGTTTAATTGTCTTATGTCATTCTGATTCACAATGCTATAAGATCGAGTTGTTTTTGTAAGTCCTATATTACAATAAGTAAGCGGGGTCTGACCTTAGGTAAATGACTTGCCCAAGGTCACACAACTACTAAAAGTGTATGGGTCTTTTCTGTTAAACCTTGAGCAAGGAGGAGGAGGACTTGAGGGGATAACTTCTGGGGCCTGAGTTTTGGGGTGGGGAGAAGCAAATCCTCCCTTAGAAGTCTGTAGGGTAGGGATGGATTCCTAAAAGAAGCATGTGATGACTCCTGGCTGTGGTAGATTACTCCCTCGGAGTTCGGTCTGAGCAACGGTCTGATCCTGTATCTGGCCACCGGTGCATAACTGCAGTACTTAAAGGCATCCCTCCTGCACCCAAGTGCTGTGACGCAGGTTCTCCCAGATGAAAGCACCAGAGGAGGTGGCAGAGTTGAATGTGGTGAAAAGTTGCCATATGTTCCTGTCAGGATGGCAGCAGCTGAAGGAAACTTGTCAAAGGAAAGCCTGGGAGAGCAGGCGCTCTCAGCAGCAGGCCTCTTCCAGATGACCTGAGCATGAGTGCAGTCTTGTGTGTGTGCTTAGCCTCGTAGCCAGGCCTTTCTACCGTGTTGGGAGCGCAGAGGCTGACACCTAACAGTGGAATGTCCTTATCTTGCTATTTGGCCTTGCCTGATGAGTATGTCCTTAGGAGTTTCTCGGAAAATCCTAACCGAGGAAGTGTGCACAGCAGTGCTGGTTCACAGTAAGTAAGTGCTCAGTAAAAGCGTGTAGTAGAGTTGAAGTTAGGAATTCAATTTCTAGCTAGGAATTTAATGCCAGTTCCCCAGGTGGTTATGATTGGCTAGAACTGTTGAGGAAAATACTGCATTTATTTATTGGGGGGGCAGCATTGGGTTTGAGTTCAGGCTTCTTTTGCAGGAAGATTTCTCATCCAGCAGGATATCTGGGTGGTAGTTAATGAGTCCTAAGACTTGTTGGCCATGGGCAAGAAGGTGCCAGAAGGTTAGCTCTTCCACTGTTTTGCAGAGATCCTGGAGCTAGCTAGCACCCCCCTTCTCTCCTCTCCTTTCTTCTCCTCCCTCTTGTCTGTGCGAAGGTGTGTGTGTGTGTGTGTGCTTGCACACTTTGCCAGTTACTTTAGTGCCTCTAGGTGTTAGTTCTTTTGATCAGGACTGTCTTTTGCCAACAGAAATGTTCACAAAGGGAGACAGTGGGCTTGTGCTCCTGACCATCCTTGCAAATAGGCTAGGAGTGGTGTGGAATCTACCACATTATAACAACTGTTGCATGCGGTAATGACATGGGCACAGTTCCTTGTAAAGTCTCTAGGAACCATTTCAGCAATCTTCTCACTTTCCTGTTGCAAAAGGATTTAAATTATAGGACATATTTGTATCTAAGGTTTTTTTTGTTACTGTGTCTTTATTGTATCAGGTAGACTGAGCTGGTATTTTGGAAGAATTATATTTTTTATGGTGTTTCCATTTTGAGTTAGCCCTCACAGGGACATAGTTGCTCTGGATACATGTCTGCGTGGAAATGTCACAGCCTTCTTGTAGTAGAAGATTGTACTCTTTTTGTTGCATGGCAGTTCTCTGGAGAGACTTAGGAAGCAAAATAGTCTATAGCAAACAGTATCATAAGGATAGGAGTGGGTTGTGAACCAGACTTAATTGATCCACTTTAAGTGGAGAGGACAGTTGTTGGTCGTAACCTGCTTAAAAATATTATAAATGTATGTATGCTAGTTGGATCTGTGTATGCATATTATTTTCAGAATTCAGATATTTAAAATACAGTTATAGCAGAATTCAGATCTTATAAAAAAGTAAACTTTAAAACTGATATATATATATATATTTATTTATATATTTATATGCATATGCATACATACATAAAAACAGTACATACTGTTTTGTTTTTGAGGTAGGATAGTCTGGGGTGACCTTGAATGCCTGGTCCTCTTGTCTGTCTCTAGAGAACTGGGATCACAGGTGTTTGCTGCCGTGTCTAGTGTACTGCAATGATTTGATATTTACATATATGTTATATACATTTAGGTTAGATACCAAGTGTCTGCTTTAATGAATTTGGGCACATGCATCCTCTCATGTTCAAATATTCCCTTTATGATTCTTTTCAGTCAATCCCCTCTCAATCCAGGGTGTTGGTTCCTCTTACTATAGATTTGCATATTGTTTTACTTCATAAAAGATGAAATGTAGTATATACTACTGTGTGTCTTTTTTTCACCGAGGTTTTGGAGAGTTAATGTATACTTCACTCTGTAGCTCCTTTTTCATTGCTGCATAGTGTTCTCTAGTAGGTATTTTGCAACTCCCCTGCCTCCCCCTCCCCCCTTTTTGGCCTTTGCTTCTAGGTTCAGATTTGACTGTTGCAAACCATGCTGCTATGAATGTTCTGGTTATTTTCTGTCTTTGCCAGTCTCTAATCTTGTCTATGTTGAGTTTTAGTCATTCTAGCGTTTTAGGGAAAGAAACTATAGAAATATTGAATAGGAAGTAACAAGTCTTTATTAAGTTTTTATATTGGTATTTGCCAGGACAACGTGTGTTTAGTACACATGAGTCTTTGGTTCATACCTTAGCACTGGACTAAATCAAGAAGACATAGTATGTCAGGTAGCTGGTTAACCTAGCACTTTGGGGGCATTCCCTTCTTTAATCCTCTGAACTTGACCCGCATGTTGGAAACTTAGGTTCAGAGAGGTTGGGTAACTTTGCTAAGAGCCCTAATGATTCAGCAGAGGCACAGGGGGAGCACAGCCCAGTGCTATCCCAACTCTTCTCCTGACACCTAGGACATTGGATATGGAGTTGGAGTTCCCTAACCAGCATGTCTAGGCCCCCATGTTCTAGTCAGAAATGTAAATTCCTTCTCTCAGGGTGCCACTGATTCAGAAACTTTGGGCTGGGGTCCTTGGGGGAGTTTTGTGACTTGTTGGTCCATGAAAGAGAAGATGTGCATGACCTTCTGATCAGAACATGGTGTCAAAGATCTTGCAAAGTCTTTTCATGAGCCTAAATTTCTCAATGCTAAGAGAAGTGGGTATGCTTTCCTTCGGATCCACTGCTATTCTGAAGTGCTGGGCTACAAATAACTCTGACTCGATGTTTAAAACTGTCTGATTGCAGTTTCTCAAATGAATCTATTATAGGTCATGCTTTTTCATATTTCTGTGGATGAATTTGTGGTTTTGCAAATTACTCAGGAAATTGTCCTTCCACTGTTTTTTTTTTTTTTGTTTTATTTTTTTTGTTTTGATTTTTTGTTTTTAGGCAAGTAAGAGACAATAAATAAGACACAATTTAAAATTCAAATGTTGCCACCAAACCCTTCTCCTCACTGCAGGGAGGGATCATGGCCATACAGAGTTGAGTGTAGTTCTGGGTGCAGGTTTTGTTCCTCTCTGCATTTGTTTTGTTTTGATGTTGTGTGCTTGTGTTGTTGAATTGGAATATGTGACATCGGCTCTTAAAATAATTCTGTGACCATTTCCCCTTCATTTCTAAGCACACTGCTGTGTCTTTCTCCATTTCTTCCTTTCCTGTGAATGTCTGATTTTGCATCCTTTCTCCCAGATTGTTCCCACATTGATTCTTGCTTTAAAATTCCCTTTTCTCTTTGCTTTAAAATTTTGTCATTGTGTGTGTGTGTATGTGTGTTATATGTATGGGGACATGTGCATGCCACAGCCTACATATGCTACATATGGTCAGAGGATAACTTTGTGTAGTCTGGTTCACTCTTCACCTTTATGTTTGTTGCTGGACTTGAGCTCAGAGTTCCAGGCATGTGTAGTGAGTGAATGTTTTTCCCACCAAACCATCTCACCTGTCTTCTCTTTGCTTTTCTTAGACCACGTCTTACTATGTTGCTCTAGTTGCCTTTAAACTCACTATGTGGTCCAGGCTGTACTCTGAAGTCTTCCTGCCCTCAGCTTCCTGCATGCTGGGATAACATGTGTGGCGCACTGTGTTATGCTTTTGACTCCTTCTTTAACTTTAAATTATGCATATATGTCTGTGTGTGGCTATGGACATGTGAGGGCAGGTGTCTGCAGAGGCCAGAGGTATCAGATCCTATTGGAGTTGTGATCCACCTGATTAAAATAGGTGTTGGGAACCAAACTGCAAGAGTAGCCCTGTCATCCATCTCTCCCGCGCTTGGCTCTTGTAACAATACGGTTACAGAACCTTCAAAGAGATCCTGATACACTTGTGTTCATTCCTTATTCCTCCTAGTGTTCTAACCTAAGATCATTTAAGAAAAATATTTTTTATTACATGTATTTATTTATGCATGTGTATGTACTCTATATGTGTGCACATGTCATGTTTGGTTGTCTTGTGGAGGTAGAGGACAACTTGAGGGCGAGAGTTTTGTTCGTCTACTGTATTGTTCCCAGAGATCAAGCTTGGGTCATCAGACTTAGTGACAGGCACCTTTATGCGCAGCCCTCCTCCTCAGATCTTGGTGGTAGTGAGAAGATCTTGGTTTGTAGTAGAATTGGAATTGGGAAGAGGTGCCTGACATTAGTTTTCCTAGTCCAGTCTGAGCTATTACCAGACGCCACTGTCAACATGGAAGGTAACCCTGAGGTGAGTGCGTCCCTTTTCCTGCTGTGTGTCACAGTTTTATAAGGTCTGATTCTTCTGTGTCTCTCTTCTCTCCTGTGAAAACAAGAAACTCACCTCTATTCACTTCCAATCCCAGTCTTTAAAACACACCTGACATTCACTAAATAGGTACTCACTAAAATTCATTACATTCATGAGAACATTTTCTTTCCATTGTTTCTTTGTGCTGAGATGAGTTGTTTTCTGAGACAGGGTCTCACTGTGCAGCCCTGGCTGGCCTGGAACTCTGTGCAGACAAGGTCACCCTTAAACTCACCAAGGTTTCCCTGCCTCAGCCTTCTGAGTGCTGGGATTAACACTGTGGGGCACATTGATGGTCTCAGATAAGTCTGTAGCTAGATTAGCTGTAAGGTCTGTCTGTCTTTCCTCTTTCTGTCTCTTCATCCTTTCTTATATAGGATCTTATGCTTTCACTTTCTTCCCAACAGTTCTTCCAACCAGCAGACACGCCCAGTGCCTATTAATCTATTCGGGGCTGTAATGATTGTCAAAGCCTAATGAGTTAGATTCAAGTAATTGCGCCTGTTGACTAGTCACTGAGGTTCAACAAGTCTTTCTATGTAAACTTCAGATGCTCAGAGGGTCAGGGCTTCCTGCTCAGGTCAGGGGGCCTTCTGGGCTCTGGTTTGAGGCAGTGCCTGAGAATGATGTTTTATCTCTGCTGTATTGAAGCTCTGTCCTTGTGAGCAGTATCTGTTTATTTATCGTCACCCGAAGCAAGTAGATTCTTTGCTACATAAAGCAGTATCAGCCCTCTCTCTCACTCTTAAATTATGCTTCGTGTTTATTTATATATTTTTAACTTAAACCTTCTAAACATCAGTCTGTTTTTGTTCTCAGTGCTGAAAGACCCTTCTCAGAAGTATATTTTTAGGGTATGTTGTGGAATATGCCATGATTTTTATAGGAAAGAAACCGTACAAGGATAGGCAGCCCAGGCTGTGTGTTGTTCCGTGTGCCACCCTTTGCCATTGGCTGTGTTATTTAAAATAGATTAACTTGACCTTATGAGGCAATGGCATACAGTTGGCTCTCTGCATTTGTTGGCAGTCAGTATCCCACTAGTCTCGGATAGCAGAATTGATGATATCCACCAAGGGGAATTAAGTGGTTTTATAAGAGAAAACATTCTGACATCTCCTTACCACAGGGGTTTACATGAAGGATGTTGCTCCATAAACAGCGGTTATTTAATACACAACACTGCCCTGTGATGTTAGTGGTCCTTTCCCTGAGTTTGTGTATATGTGTAACAGGAACCGCTGAATTTTGTATACACTGAGAATAAAGGCTGTCAGATTTGTTAAGGGCTGTCCAGGACTATTCATGTCCTAAAAAGTAGGTTACTGAATCCTTGCCTGTCTGTAGCCCACAAGATCTGTAACCTTGAGCCCAGGAGCTTTGTCATGCCACATTCCATGGGTGGCTGCATCGTGTATTGTTTCTCATGGTTGCCTTTCATTCGTTCCCCAACTGAAGCCCATGGATGTCAAGGTTGGGTTTGTCTCTTGACTTTTGCTAAGAGTCTTGGTCTCTTAGAGAAAGTCCAGTGTGTTCTGACTCTCACCTTTTCTAAAGGCATGTAGTACAATTAGAAAATACATTTAAACAGCGTTTTTATGATTAAATAGTAATCATCTGTTTTTATAGCTCAGCAGTTATATAGTAGAACAGTCCATCATTTATGCTCTCACCTGTAATCCCCACCTCAGAGGTAAAGGCCAAGTTCATAAAGAGACTTACAAGGCCTGTATGATCTGGCCCTTGACATCGAATCTCTATCCCTGTCCACAGCCTCTAGGCCCCCACCTACACATCTGACACACTGGCTCTTTCATGTACTTTAAGCCTTTCTCAACCACCCTCTCAGTGAGGTTTCCTCTGCTCATTTAAACTGTGATTTAAAACAAACATCACTGACACTTGTTCTTCTGTGGTCTCCTGTGCTTCATTTGACCCTGGAATATGCAGATCACTTAAGTAAATTGCCTGTAGGATCTAAATTCTAGGATGGTGGGATTTGTTTGGTTCTTCTCTGATGCTGTTGCCCTGGTGCCAAGGATGCAGCATAGTAGCTGTTTGTAGATTTGTTGAGTGTTAACCATCAAACTTAGAACTAGAATAGATCTCTCGAGCTCAGTCGTCTCTGCAGATTACAAAAAGATAGATAGCCTGTGATGGTCTGCATCAAATCCCTTGTGACTTCTTAAATGAACACACTTTGACTGGAGTTGAGCCTAGATGTGTGGTCCAGCGGTTCTGGCTCACTTCAATCAGACTTGATATTACAGGTTTTATAATAAAAACATATTTAGTCGTTTGCTTCCCACCAAGCATAGGACAATGGAATATGTTAAAATCACCTTGGAGTCAAAGATAAAGTTGCATTTAGCTTGCATTTTCAATCTCAAGAGGATATTCTTGATTTTAGGGCTAATTGAATGCTGAATTTTTGTGGTGGCAGTTCTTAGACTCACCAAGTGGCTGATCTAAACTGGAGACTCAAGTCCACGTGAGCCACCCTGAGCATCTCATTGACATAGCAGCCCTTATATACCCATGTCATTGACCTGATTTTGTTCGCCACCCTGACTGCTCCCACAATTATTAAGTGGAATTTCTAGAAGCATACCTGAAATAAGCTTTTTTTAATATCTATATGTCTATCGTCTATCTATCTGTCTGTCTGTCTGTCTGTCTGTCTGTCTATCTATCTATCTATCTATCTATCATCTTTGAAACAGTCTTTTTACCGTAGTTCAGATTTACCTGAAATTACTGTGTGACCAGGCTGGCCACTTTCCTGTCTCAGCCTCTCCAGTGATTGTTTGAATGTCAATGGCTTATCAGAGAGGTGGTCCTAGGTGACACAAGTAGGAGGCACTGTGGCCAGCCAGATGTTTTAAAAGGCACATTTCTAGCTGGGCTGTGGTGGCGCACGCCTTTAATCCCAGCACTTGGGAGGCAGAGACAGGCGGATTTCTGAGTTGGAGGCCAGCCTGGTCTACAGAGTGAGTTCCAGGACAGCCAGGGCTACACAGAGAAACCCTGTCTCAAAAAAAAAAAAAAAAAAGGCACATTTCTGAGGAAGGATTTTAGGGCAGTAGCTTCCTGCTGAGTACATCAGGAAAGTTTTTGAATGTCTTACTCCTCCTGTGGTTGGTGAGAGCTTCTTCCTGCTGGCTATGCCTGTGTGCTTTTTTCTGTAACTATCTCCAGTGTTGGGAGAAAGAGTTATGTAAGAAAATTATACTCTCATTGCCAAGGTATCAAGCCTACTGTTATTGCTAAGGTATCAAGCCAAGCAGAGTCAGTTGTGTGTGTGCTTTTAATGGGCCACGGTTATGTTTTCTGCAGTAAGGCTAATCTTTTACTTTGTTGGGAGACCAGGCTTGTGGCTCTGTTTATGGACAGTGGCACGGAGGTGCAATTAAAAGGCTCTTGCTCATATACTGATGATAAGCCGTGTTTCAAAATTATTGCTATACATGGGATTAACTGGACTGTCAAACTGCTTGTAGACTAATCCACAAATAGCAATTAATTGATGGGTTGTAATTAAGACTTTAGACTCATCTGGCTAGTGGAGAACTGGGTGTTCCTTTTTTGAGCCATGCTTTCCCTCTGAAAACGGAGATGATGAGAGCAGCTGCTCTGTAGGGCTGATAGAAGAATGAGCTGGAAACGAGGAAGCCACATGGCTCCGGGCCTGCGCACAGTGACTGCTCAGAAAATGTGGGCTTCTGTTACTGTTCCCCATTTGAAAGCGCTTCAGGGAGAAGAAAGATTTTTCTTGGGGGTGGGGGTGGGGGGATGGAGATCTCTGTACATTGTTCTCTGTGGGAGCTTTCTCAAGTCCAGAAACAGCCTTCATCTTTCTGTAGGATTCACACGCTCTTTCTAAAGGATTGGTTCAGACAAATGGGAAAGAAGCCTGTAGCTTGATTTCCCATGTGTTTGGTGGAGGTCTGCGCCTACATGGTCATGGGTGAGGAGTTGATCCTAGTGATTGTTCTTAGGTTCCAGGTTGTGATAGTGTGGAGAGATGGCAGGTTCCTGATTTCCTGGTATGCCAGACAGGCCAGTACCAGCACCAGAGATCCTTGAGATCCAGACACCAAGGATCTCTGATTTTTCTGATACCATGTCTGGACTCCTACACTAAAAATGTTTGAGGTGGTAGTGATGTTTAATGGTTAGTTATGTAGGTTTGAAGTCAGCCTGCCTGGATCTTCCTCTTCCCATCAGAAACTGTGGGCCAGTTAATTGGCAGAATATCACCTCTCAGCAGTCAGAGAGAATAATACCTGTGTCATAGGGTGGCTGTCACAGTTTTGTCAACTCAACACAAACCTGGACATAACTGGGAAGAGTGGATGTCATTTGAGAAAATGTCTTCATCAGATTGGCTTGTGGACCTGTCTGTGGAGCATTTCCTTGATTAATGGTTGATGTGGGAGGGCCTGGTTCACTTTGGGCCATGTTATCCCTGGCCAAGTGGACCTGGGTGTCTAAGAAAGGTAGCTGAGCAAGGCAGCTGTAGTTTCTCCTTCAGTTCCTACTTCCAGGTTTATGCCTTGGCTTTTCTTGATGATGGGCTGTGTACCCTATAAGCCAAATAAACCGTTTCCTCCCCAAGTTGCTTTTGGCCACAGTTTTATCACAGCCGCAGAGAAACGAGTTTATAGTAGTGGATGTGAGGACTGCATGAGATAACTTCATGAATATTTAGTGTTTTCCTTGGTTCATAAGTAATAATGATCAGCTGTGATCATTTTTAGTTGAAAAACGGGACACCCAGCACTGAGTTCCCTCCTCTAAGGCAGATTTTTGCCTACCTGCCCTAGGGAAATTTGCCAGTGTGTAGGAACAATTTTTCCTGTCTATTAAGGATTAGGTGGTATTGACACATAATAAATAGAGGTCAGGAAGGTTGCTAACCATACAATATACAAGACATTTATCAAAAACTATCATTAGGGCTGAGGTTGAGGAAGCCTGCTCTGAGGCATAGCTTCACTCATAGGCTGGGAATCTGAGTTAGGGGTGGTAGATTGATAAGTAAAACTCTTGTTTGTAGGTCCCACGGGCTTCTTTGCCTCTCAGGTTAAAGAGCTTACTTAGCTGTGTGATCTTATACTCCTTTTAACCATGAGAAGTATATTTTCAGAAGTCATTAGTCTGACATGCACTTGAGTCTCATTGACAGTAAGGCTCAAGCTGGGCACTGCCTGGCTACCTTGGACTTCCATATTCCAAATGTCTTCATCCTATAGTCTGGGGTCCTTGTGTCCTCATGGTGGAGCATTATTGTGAAGGTACCTGTTTTAGACAGATGCCAGATGCAGTACAATATGCTTAGTGACCTCAGTGAAGATAGTTCTAGAAATAAAGTAGTCTCCCAAATCTTCTAGCCAGAAATCAGAAAGTGCTCTGACGTATCTTCAAGCAATTCTGTTTATCTGCCATAGGCTTCTGCTCTTTATGATTTACGCCACTTAATTCTGTTGATTTCCTTCCTCCTCGTGGGTGTTTTTCATGCCTGTGCCTTGTAACTGTAAATCTGCCTGACTGTCTTCTTTGCTGCATCTGTGTTTCTTATAGGAAGCATCCTTGTTTTGTGTATTGTATAATCTTTGCTCTGTGTAGGTACTTAGGAAATCTTTGTTGAAATTTTCAGAGGGTTAAAAACTAGACATGATTTTTACATAAAAAATTCTTGCCTCAGATCTTGTTGGCGAGGAAATCCACTTTTTATTTTTAAGGCATATTAAATATACTTAGCCATATGTCTGACTTTTCTGTGATGATTTAAGATGGTTGTCTGCCAGTTGTTGTAGCATTTTGAACTGTAGAGAAAATATTGAATTAATTGTATTGGAGGTCTTAGCGTGCCTTTATTCTGGCCAGCTGTAAGCAGCAGTTGCTTATGTAATGTGGCCGTGGAAGGCACCATTTTGGCCTGATTTAAATAGAGTCAATATAGAGTCAGTATCTTACCACCTGAATTCTTGGCAAGACCTTGGAATTTACATCTGATAGAGTGTGTTCATTTCCTTCTCCAACTATCAGCCTGTGTGCCTTGGTTAAGAATTCAAAGCTCAAGTTGTTAAAAAATAACTTTTTCTTGTGTTGGAGTGGTGTGTTTTATTTTATTTAATAAAAAGTATATAATCAAGGTTTTGGTTTCTAATCTTTTAAAAATCATATGCCATTGTGATCTTATGTAACTATTGATCACTATATATAGTTTATCTGTATGTCAGTCTATTTAATTTTTTTCCACATTTGTACAATATGTAGAATACAGAAAGATGTTAATGGGGAAGGAAAATGTATGCACATAACTTAATATCCTACCCTAGAGAAATGTATATGCTAACATTGCATTTTTATATATCCATCCATCCATCCATCCATCCATCTATCCATCCATCCATGATTACACACACACACACACACACACACACACACACACACACACACACGTAGTGGGTGTGCTGAGGACTACATTTTTCTTTACCAAAATAAAATTTTATGACAGTACTTGGTGGAACTTTGTGCATAATAAAAATATTGTGGACTTTAACCACCCCTCACAAACAAAAACAAACACAGCTCTGGCTGGCCTAGAACTTGTTATGTAGATCGTCCTGGCTTCAAACTCAGGAATCTACCTCCTGACTCTGGAATTAACAGTGTAGGCAGGTGACTGACTGACTGTTGACTCAGTACGTTTTTAAACACATATAAACTTAGTTAAACATCACAATGGCTATTTGGTCACTTTATAGTATGTTTTTATGCCTTGAACATGAACATTTACATTATTTTCACGTGTCCCATATTTTTTGCATTGTTTTGATGAATATCCTCATCTATCTATCTATCTATCTATCTATCTGTCTATCATCTATCTACCTACCTACCTACCTACCTACCTACCTACCTATCTCTCTATATTTTAGTGGACAAATGTCTAGAACTAGTCTTGTGAGCTCATATGAATTTTCCTTTTTAGTTAGGAATATATCAGGTTATAGCCCTTGAGTGAGAGTATGGGAAACCCTGTTCTTCACATACCTCACTTGACATGCTCCTCAATACGTTCTACTAGCATTGTTTCTTATGACAGTCATGCTGATCTTGTGTATTGAGATCTGGAGTGATGGAGACTGGGGTCAACTGGAAGGGTTTACCTCATGTAAAAGGAAAGGCTTCTGACCTGCTGTGGTCATATGTTATGTACTAACATTGGCTCAGGGTCATTAGTTCTTTCAAGTTTTCAAGAAACTCCAAAAGCTTAGAATTTTTAAAGACATAAATTTCATCAATTTTTAAATGTTGGTTCAGTGTTCTTTTGAAAACATGGGTGAACCCAATAGAGTGCATCTGGGAGCCATCTTGGGTCCCCACGTGACAAGTTTGCCCTACTTCCTCTATGTGTTAGTCTCTCATCGGTGCCTGTCACACTTCATCTCTTTAAGAGTAGCAATCACTTTACTTACGTCTATGTTCTCAGGGCCTGGGATGGTGACCAGCTCACAAGAAAGGCCAAGAAATGTGTGTTGAAATGAATAATACATTCTGGAAGTGGTTTAGTTTGGCACCAGAACTTGTCCATGTATGTTCGTTGAGGCCCAGCTGGTGACAGCTCTCCAATTCCAGTTGAGAAGAGCTGGGAAGAGAGTATATTTTGACAGCTGATTATAATCGTTGGAATATTCTGTCTCAGGGCTCTGGTCTGCTGAAACTTAGAACTGGGTGCAAACTCACATCTTGAAATTGACATTCATATGGATTTGAATTCCCAGTGTGGGAATAGAATCTATTTTCTGCTTAGAGATGATTTCACTGTGAAATGTATAGCCTTATAAATAAAAGAATGAGCAGGCTTTATGTTTGTTACTTAGGAATGGTGTGTGTGTGTGTGTGTGGGTATGCATGCAAGTATGTACCAGAGGATAACACTGTATCTTGTTCCTAAGGCACTGTGCCAGTTAGTTTTTATATCAACCTGACACAAGCTAGAGTTCTCTGAGAGGAGGAAACCTCAATAGAGAAAATGTCTCCATGGCAAGCATGTAGGACATTTTCTTAATTAGTGTTTGATAGGGAGGACTCATGACCCAGCATTGTAGATGGTGACACCTCTGGGCTGGCTGGTGGTCCTGGGTTCTATGAGAAGGCAGGCTGAGCAAGCCAAAAGGAGTAAGCCAGTAAGCACCACTCCTCCATCGCCTCTGCACCAGCTCCTGCCTCCAGGTTCTTATCCTGTTTGAGTTCCTGCACTGACTTCCTTCTATGATGAACTGTGATAAGGAAGTGTCAGCAAAATAAACCCTTTCCTCCTTAAGTTGTTTTGGGTCATGGTGTTTCATCACAGCAATAGAAACCCTTACTAAGACAGACACTATCTACATTTTCCCTTCCTATTGTCTAGTATTTGCCTGTGTGATCTGAGAACGTGTGTGTTTGCGCCAGTGAACTATTTCCCTTGAGACAGGGGTTTACTGAATCTGTAGCTAGATTGGTGGCTGGCTGGCTAGCCTCAGCAGTCCTTCTGTCTTCCGTACCCCACTCTTCCACAGTGATGGGGCTACAGGCACTTGTAGGCATGTTTTGCTTTTCATGTAGGTATTTGGGATCCGAACTCTGATTTTGAACATTGGATCCATTTGTGTGGCCTGGAAGGTTTTAAATAGTAAAGGAAAGTGCCTGATACCATCTTTTTGGGATATTCTACAGATAAGGCAGAATTCCAGCCTTTCCTCCAAGAGAAGACCTGCTGCTAGAACCTGGTGAACCCTGGGGCCTGTTCTGCTGTGCCATTGTTCTGTGGAAGCTGTTGTCACTCTTGCTGCTTTTCCTGCCTGCCTAATGGGTCGATCTGTATTAGAAAACTGATACTGAGCACCGGCTTTGCTGCACCAGGCTGAGGAACAGACTCAGTATTTCAGGCCAGAGGCTTAGTCAATGTGGTTTTTCTATTAAGGAGCCAAGTAAGGGAAGGGATGCAACAAGATCAGAATGGTGCAGTTGGTAGTGAAAGCCAGTGCACACTTAAAAACTCGTGTGGATTTGGTTTGTGTGGCCTTCCCATCATTGGGCACTTTCCGTTCCTCTGTACCCCTGTCGGAGTGGAATATCCTGTCTAGGAATTCGGTTTTTAGATAGGATAGTTTATATGTAATTTAGAACTTCACGTGTGAGACAGAACTAAGGCATTTTCAAATTGAGACTAAATGATCAACTTCCTGTGTTCTCAGAGCCTCATTTGTGGCATCCAGATGTCCCCATCCAGGCATGAAACTTGGCCTTGGTTTGCTACTTTGAAATGCTCAAAGATGTCGTGTAGAATGCAACGCATATATGCTGCTGTTGTTTGGGCTGTGGATATTTGGTAGAATTTCTGCCCTTCTGTCTTTGTTGAAGAATCTAGATGTGTCGAAGATGGCTGCTCCGAAGTTTTAGCACCTGGACTCTGTGTGGGAAAGTTAATTTGCTGCAGCTAGAACTCTAAAGCTGCCCAGCTTCTCTGAATCCTAGGTGAATATGTAATTAACACATTTTGTTCCATGCCCCTGAGGTTTCAGGCTTGGTTGTTTTTGTGGTACTCCAATAACAGTAGAGTAGGTAACTGAGACAGTGGGTTCCCCTTCTAAATTGCTAACACATGGTCAAAAGCTCGGTCAGTTTGGGATTTTGTATCTTGAATTTGATGGAAAAGATCAAAGATGGGAGGAACACAATAAGCATTCATTTTAGCCAGAGAATATTGTTTCTGATAGTTGTATCCTGAGATGTCCGGGCTTTCCCCATGGAATCTGTAAGGTGAATTTGTTGTTCTAATAACTTAATTTTCGTTTCAAACTAAAAAAAGAAAGAAAACTTCTTTTGGAAAGAACATTATCTCAATGTTGGTATGTTTATATAGAAAAGCCAGTAAAGGAAATATCCCTGTAACTGTTGGCTATTTGTGTCTCTCAGACTCCTTGGGAAAATACTGACATAAGGAAGAAAGGACCCAGCTTACTTGTGCAGTGTGAATCTGTGATATTTTGGCTAAAAATGTAAGCTCAAGCTATTCTCTGTGAAATAAGTTATCTCGAAAAAAGGATAATTGTGAGGAGAAGCCATTGATGGGGATATAATTTCTGGTTGTTACTCTTGAAGACTGTTGGTGGAAGAAACCTGTCCATGGGGTTTAATAACACATGGTGCCTCACTAGGCTTTCTGAATTCACAAGGGCAAAGAGATATTTAGAAGAGGCTGGGGAGGTGTGTAGGTCTGTGCGTCTGTTGCCAGACATGGATACTCACCTCAAGGCTGCTGTTAGCACCGTAGGCCTGGATACAGGAAAGAGAATGATCAGCTTTGGAAACACTGACTGGCAAATTCAATTCAGGTGAGCATAGCCTCTATCAGAATTCCCCAGGGGACTTTACAAGGTGTAGGCATCTGGAGTGGTAGCTTCATTAGCTAGTCTGACTCAAGTTTCAAAGCCTCCTTCTGTCCCAATTATAAAGAGTGGTCCACAAAACAACTCCAATTTGGAATCAGCCAGGATAATTTTGAATATGGGAATGACAAGGTCTCAGCTTAGACAGTATGGAATCAGAATCCTGGAGTCAGGAGGGTATTCTGTGCAGCCATGGTGTAAAATCACTTCTGGCTAATGGTGGGAAGTCCATGGTTTGAAGCTCCAGGCTTTATGGTACTGATTTTCGAATTCTAACTTTCTTATAAATGGTGGTAACAGACCCCATTGTATACTGAAAGCACATTGGTTTAGAGAAGCCAGGATAATGGAAGGGCAAACTTGAGTTATTTGAGGGAGCTTCGTATTGGGATGTGCTTTCAGACTCCAGCATAAGTCTGGAACGTACAGGGACTTCTCCTCCCATAGCCCTTCTGAAATCCTGCAGAGACAAGACCGCGCTGCCCAGCAGAAGACACTGTGATGTTTGACTCGCCTTTACATTTTGTACCTAATCTAGGAGCTACATGTGGCAGTGGTGGGCTTGGACTGTGGCTACTACTGTGTCTGCGGAACTGAGCCTGACATTTTATGTACATATAATGAATTCGAATGTAGGGAGCCACACATGGCTAATGCCTGCCATACTGCTTTAGTACAAACCGAAGGATGGCCATGAATATTTGGTGTCACATCTACCTGCTCTGAAATACAGTTGGAGTGACACTTTATGCTTTCTAAATTTGAACTTGGTACTGATGTTGTTTGGGTTTTTTTTTCTTCCCATCACTGTGTTCTTGAATAAGTTGAGTGTATGGCAGTGTGCAGATTTCTCTGAACAGTTTGTGTAGAACAATTATTTTCCATGAGGCTAGAGAAAATGTTTTTCCTATTGGCTTCTCTGTCCCCCAAATCTAGTAAATATCTTGGAATTGGATTGGAAAAAAAATCTTTTTTTTTTTTAAAAGATTTATTTGTGTGTATGATTATGTGAGTCTATGGTGCCCTACATGTGTGCAGATGATTTCAGAGGCCAAAAGAGTATGTTGAATCTCCTGGAACTGGAGTAATTGTCAGATGCCTGTTGGGGTGCTAGAACCTGAATCCCCAGGATGTCTGCAAGAGCAGTACCAGGTGCTCTTAACCACTGAGCTATCTCGATAGCCCCCTGGAAAATCATTTTACTTGGAAGATTGAGCTTGGGGGCTCTGGGCTACCCTGAGGTTCTATAGTTAAAGGTTTTCTAAAATGTTTTTTCAAGCTCAATGCTTTGGTTATAATTAATAATAAAAGTTCAAATGGTTTCAAATGGCTTAAGAGGATTAGTTGATGCGTATAACTAAGAATTTCAGAGAGACAGAGCTTCAATTAGTGTTTGATCTGCTTCAGAGCTGTCAGCTCTCCATATGATGCTACTAACTCATGCTACCTAGACTTACTCCTATAGGAGCATACTCATCTACCTCTGTATTAGAAAACCTCAAATTTTCAGAGCACCCTCCATCGCTGTCATTCCTTCAGGTTTAAGTTAGCTCTCTGTTTTGTAGATAGGCGATGTGCTCAAGGGGGATGGAAGGGTGGTGGTGCATGCTTTTCTTAATAAAGAGAGAGGTTTTATTGTTTGGCCCTGGCTGACCTGGAACTCACTGTGTAGACAAGCCTGGCCTTGAACTCACAGAGATCTGCCTGTCTGTGCCTTGCTTCTGCTGGGATTCAAGGTGTAAGCACCATGTTCAGCTTATGTGTATTCATATTCCTAGCTGAAGGGAGAGGTTCATATGCCATGTGTTGTGTTGTTGTGTGCTGAGTCACTTCGTTCTGCAGCGTTTACGGCAGTTAGCCAGGCTTCTACAGGTAAGTGCCCCTGGAGTATGGAAGTGAGGTGAGCCGTTATCTCTATCTGGACCATGTGATTTCTTCACAACTCGGGAGACGTAACTCATGGTTTCCTAATCAGGAAGTAGGTGCTGTTATAGAGAGTGGAATCATGTCCTAGGTACCAGATAGAATGACTAGCTGGTGTCTGCTTCCCACATCTACCTCCAACATGCTCAGCCTCAACTTGACAGTGACTAAGCCATGACTAGAGGGTTTACTGTTAAATAATAGGGGGATACATATATACATATAAATGTATATATCCCCCAAGTATATGTGTGTGTGTAATTTATTTTCCTTAAACTTGAGCTTGTCTCTCCCCCTTCCCTCCCCCCACCTTTGGGGGATGTTAGGGAATATCTGAATATGAATTTGGGTTTTATAATTGGAAGGTACTACTGGCAGATGGCGAGTGGAGGCCAGGGATTCTACTCAGTGTCCTCTTATCTACAGGACAATACCAGATGGAAACAGGGAAACCTGTATCTCTAGAGTCAACTGCTACCTTTTCATGGAACCAGATGTCTTCATCTTATTCACCCACTTGTTATGCTCTTATCTGAAGTGAGTCTCCTTGTTTACCGTTGTGCTGGGGGGGGGAGGGTGGTGTAAGGACTGCAGGGCAGTAATCCCATCCATCTGTTCTGCCCTCCTGACTAAGCAGTAGCTGGCAGCTGAGCAGCATTCTCATATGAAATGAATGAACGAGTGTAGCAGGAGATGCTGCCTGTTTTGGGTGGGAAGTTTGGTTGAGGTATGGAGATGGCTCAGGGGTGATAAAAGGATTAACTCAGGAGCTCTGAGGTAGGCTATAGTATAATGGGTGCACTGTGGATTCCTAAAGGGCAGAGTGAGAACCGATCAGACAACAAGTTCTCATTCTTCTGGCAAAGCTGAACAAGCAATGACTTGAAAGAGGAGACTAGGAGATAACTAGCCACCGCCAACCCATTCTGGGCTGAGTGACGAGAGCCACTGAACTTGTTAGCTGGCTGAGGCTGAGCATTTATACTGCAGTGGGGTTTCTTGCTAAGAAGGTTCCCAGGCTATCAGTGGTCACCAAAGGCTGGAACAGGCTCTTCTGGAGTCTAGGCCCCAAGGGGACATGTTCTATGTGAGGCAGGATATTGCATGGGTCACAGCGGCTGTTCATCTTCTATCCCTTAGCAGTTGTGTGACCTTGAGAATGCTGCCTAACCTCTTGTCTCAGTTTCCTCATCTACAAGAAGAGATGACAGTGGTTCTTGGCTTGCAGTACCTGGCTTAGGGCCACATAGCTCAATGCGTAAGAATTCTGGCATCTCAGGGTTTAAATGCTGGCTCCAAACACCGTGGTTGGAAGGTGAAGAGGGCTATGTCATCTTTGGAGAAGAGCATGTCCAGGTGCTCTTCACTGGGCACAGTCTTTGGGGGGTGGGGCAGTCTGCTTTTAAATTTCCTACTGGGTGCTAGCAGAAAGTTACAAACGTGAAAATATGCAGAGACTAGTCCTGGGTGCAGGTGGTAGGCACTGGAGGTTGGCACTAGTGGTTATAGGTGCTTTTTTTCTTGCTTTGTAAAACAACAAATCAAAGGGGCTGGAGAGAGGGATCTCTGGTCAAGAGATTAAGAGCATTTGTTGGTCTTTCAGAGGACTTGTGTTCAATTCCCAGTCCACACATGGTGGCTCACAACCCTCTGTACTGCTAATCAGATCTAGTACCCTCTTCTGGCCTCCATCAGGTGTGCACGTGATGTGTATCTGTAGGTACAGGCAAAGCACTCATGCAAATATAAAACAATCTAAAAATTAAAAATATAAAACATCAAATGTAGATGTGTATGTCCCCCCCCCCCCCGTTTCTGTCTCTCTGTCTCTCTCTCTCTGTCTCTTCACATACCCCTGCCTCTTTGGTTCATGGTTGTGTGTATGCAGTATTCAGCTAATGATGATTATGGATCCCCATCTCTGACTAAGATAAAAGGAGGGGAAAAAAAAAAGAAAAAAAAAAAGAAATGGCTCCAAGATAATAAAGCAACCAGCATATATTAATTTCCAAAGAAGAGCAAAGGTGTTTGCTTTTTCTTTTATCCTCTAGGTTCCCAGCATTCTCATTCTGAACGACTAATGGCTTTCCCATCGTCCTTTCTTGTGTTTATGTAGCAGTCCTTAGTTCTTCTCAGAGTTGGGAAGCTTCCAGCTTTCTCACCTGTCCTCCATGTCATGTTATCTGCCTGTTTTTGTTGAGCTTCACCTAAGCACCACACTGATAACTCAGTAACACAGCCTGATTCAGTATCTGTCAGTTCAGACTTGTATTTATTTAGTTACACATCTGTGGATGTGCTTGAGTGCACGTGCACGTGCCCTCCTGTGTGAGTGTGTGTATGAGGCTCGAGGTTCGTCTCAGGTGTTCCTTGGATGCTGTGTACATTTATTATTTAACTAATTAATTAATTATTTAACAAGGCTTCTCATGGACCTGATACTTGCTGATTTAGCTGGGTTGGTTGGCCCGAGAGCCCAAGGGATCCCCATCTCTACCTCCCCAATGTTGGTGTTTTACATGGGTTCTGGGGAAGCAAACTCAAGCTCTCCTGCTTACAACTCAAGCCATGTCCCCAGCCCTGCCCAGGCTTTGGTTCCAAGGACTGTACATGCGTGCACTAACTCTCAGCTTGTATTGAGTTGTGCCTGCTCCATTCTCCCATGTTACAGCTCAGAACATCACTGCTTGCCTGAGGTCTCTTGACTGATTACCTGACACTAGGAGTTGTCTGGTAGCTACAGTCACTCTTAGGTATTTACCTGGATGCAGTTGCCTGGATGCTTTCGTCTCACACTGTGAAGAGTGGTGAGACCTCAGGATGGCTGAGTGCTTGTGGTATGGGTCCCCTCCTGGAGAGCTGAGGAACTAGGAGAGCTGAGGCCCAGCACTGGTTTCAGTTCTTACACCCTCCTCAGGGAAGAGCTGTTTGTGCCTGGGCAAGGGTGTGCATGGCCCACTTGGCTCATTACAGAGCGGCACTGTTTATCCATCTGTGGCCACGCCCTGCACGTGTCTAGACATAAGTGTTTGCATCTTCCAGCTCTGACTAAACATTTCTCCGGGGTCCAGGGAACGTGATTTTTATGGATCTCATCAAATTCTACTGGCTTAAAGAAAAATATGTGTAGCATAAAATGGCCCGTTGGAATCATTTTAAAGCATATTAGGTGTTAGGCACATATATATGTTGTTGTGAAGCCATCGCCTCTGTCCATCTCCAGAGAACTGAGCCATTTTTTTTCCAGTGCAAACCGTCCTTGTTAACTCCCTGTTCCCCTTTGCCCATGGCCCCTAGCAGCCGCTACTCCAGTTCTGCCTTGGAGTATGGCTCTTGTAGTGTATCTGTGGATGGATGTTATTTGGCTTTTTGTAGCCGGCTTATTTCATGTATCACCATGATTTCCAGGTTCATACACATTGTCACGTTTGTCATGATTTCCTTCCCTTTTAGGCCAAATTATGATCCAGTGCTTGTGAGACCTCATTTTTACTCAGTTTTGATCTGTCCATAGGGAACTGTTTTTCTTTCTCCCTTTTTCTGTTTGGTTTTTGTCTTCTGCTCAGAAGCAGGTATATGTAATCAGATTTTATTTATTTAGTTGTTTCTTTTTGAGACAAGCTCTCCCATGTATCTGGCATCAAATTCATTCTGTACATGAGAATGGCTTCTCCTGATTCTCCCGCCTCTGTCTTCCACATTCTAGGCTCACAGGCATGCACCTTCTTGCCTGGCTTTATTCAGTGTTGGGGTGTGGGGTTCAAAGCTTTCCTCTGTCTTTGGTCCTCTTTCTTCTGTTTCTCTTTCGCACTTCCTCCTCTATTTTCCAGGTTTCTCAAGCATACTGCTTATCAAGTCCCTAGCTCTGAAAGCCCATGATGCATTGCCAGGGTAGAGTGTGGCTAGTAGTATTAGCTCATCTCTTTGGTGTTTCGAGCAGTTTGTAGATTGTGCCTTAAGTACCTCCAACATCTTTCATCTAGTTATCATTTCCACCTTCTTGGGAGGGATGCAATACACTCACTTGTTATATGCCCAAGATTTGGGTTTCATGGAGGCTGGGTTCAAGTGTAGGCTCATGAAATGCCTGACATGTGCTTTTTACTTCGGGGAAGTAGCAATACTAAGGAACATCATGTGTTAGTTGCAAGAGTTTCAATGGAATGACATAGTGACCCCCCCCCCCCCCCCGCCCCGACATGGAACATAGAGTAAAAACAGAGCCAAATAGCTGATATTTCCTGCTTTGAATCTGATAACTTTTGATTCTAGGTTTATGGAGGCGAGGAATTGACTATGTAGTTGACTCAAAACACTTCTGTTTAACACTCTGGGTTTTGATAATCGTTCCTGGCACTACCACCTCCACTTAGATTTTATGGAGATACATTTCTTGGGCCAAGTTTTATGGAACAGATTTGATAGGAATTCATTCTAAGTATACTGTTATACTGTCTTTATGTTTTCCTGTTATTTCTTTTGTAAGATGGCATGCAGTCTGGATTTAGTCAGCACCCTGTAGAGGAAGCTACAAGTGATTAAAGGAGAAGTCAATGCTCTCCCAAGTTGCAGTGAGATAGAAAATGCTTTCCAAGTTGCAGTGAGATAGAAAATGCATGTAGATGTTGTCCAAGGAGCTGTGCCACATGGGGCTTGGTCAGGTTCTCTTTCTGTTACTTGTTGTAGCTGTGGATAGGATTATAATTTAGTCACTAGGCCTTTATTGCTCTAGTTTTAAGAAAATACACTTTAAGAGTGGTGTGGTGGCACAAGCTTGTAGTTCTAGTACTTTGGAGCCCGAGGCAGGGAATCCTAAATTCTAGGCTAACTTGTGCTACACAGTGCAATCCTAACTTGCTCACAAAATAAAAATAGATTTATGTGTATTTATGTGATTATGCTTCACATATTTTAGGTAACACATTTAATCATTACAGAAAGTAATAGTGTAAAGTTATGAAGAATCTAACAGTAACATAGCATGTACCATTCCCTTTCAATACAGGGTTCCAGGTATCCCAGATTGGCTAGGAAACTTGATACTGTGATTGAAGATGACCTTGAACTTTTTTGTTTGTTTGTGTTTGTTTTGAGAGAGCATGTTACTGTATAGCCCAAGCTGGCTTGAGACTCACTTTGTACACCAGGCTGACCTTGAGATTTACCTGCCCCTGCCTCCCAAGTGCTGAGATTAAAGATGTGTGCTGTCATGCCTAGTGAAGTTTTTTCATGCATCCTGAGTTGAGTTTTCTTTACTCAAAAATGATCCAATCACTAATTTACCACTTACATACACACATTGTTACATCTCTTCCAAATGAAGACACACAGTGCCATTGAACAGAGGCCATTGGGATAGGCCTTGTAAGTGGTCTAGCATGGCTTCTGTGGAGGAAGCGTTTGTACTGGCTTTCATACTTCTTTGAAGTGCTCCAAACTTGTAGTAATGCCCATGGCCCAGTTTCTTCATATGGAGAAAAAGTACCATGTTATATTATAGCCTTGTCAGGTGTCCCAAGGACAAACCACGTTGTCCCACTGGTCCCTTAATGCCAGACACAGTCCTGTGGGCTGAGTTTCTAACATGGTAGTTGTTGCAAAGCCCACTTTTGGATTGTTTCAAACATGATAGCAGTGTCCAGTGTGTTTCCTGTTTTTAAGTTAGTGAGCATACTACACTAAAGTGTGTGAATTCACCTGGATCTGAAGGCTGCAGGGTAAGGTTGGGTCCAGGGCCCTACTATAAGAGCCTGGAGCCTCACCTCGCCTGGAGGACCATTCCTTGGCACCTGTGCTCAGTATTGCGTTGTATTGTATTGTATTGTATTGTATTGTATTGTATTGTATTGTATTGTATTGTATTGTATTATTGTATTGTATTGTATTGTATTGTATTGTATTTAACTTTGGTTATAGTTACTTTGTGATGCTGGGAGAACATAGGGCCTTGTGCAGGGTAATGTGTTCTACCACTGAGCTGGTGACCCTCTCAGCTTTCTTATTGTTTTAAAAATCCATTCTTTTTATTATTGGAGAGGCGTTACAGGGGTTGTGGGACCTCGGCATGTTTGACTAGTGAGCACTTTAAGTAGTGTTTTCCCTTGTGAGGATCCAGGCCCCACGGGTACAGAAGCCGTGTGTATACTCTGTGACCTGTTAGTGGGAGCAATGGACTACTCTTTTGAGGGTGATGTAGTATTTGTAATCTGTGGGATACCTTTAAGGATTATGATTTGAGTCAGGTAGCCCTGGCTCTGAATTTCTTATCTACTCTGGCCTTGGGTTTTGTTTATAATCTTTTGAAGACTCCATTAAAAAAAACCATATAAGTTATGTTCCTTATAGAATTGTTTGTGAGAATGAAATAGTGTAACAGCTGAGGAATAGTCACAGAATACTGAGTACATACTAAACACCCAATAAATATTTCTCTTACTGTCATTTTACCCAGAGGTCTGTTGAAACAGCAAACAAACAAATACATCCTGATTTCTGTGTGTGAGTTAATGTGCTTGCTTTCACAGGGAACTTGCCCTTCAGGAGTCAGTCTGTGTTATTAATCAATAACCAATGAAATTACTAGTGTTTCTTGACCTCCTCTTGTATGTTAAATATTCTTTGTGATTTCTTACTTAATCTTCAGCAGAAACTTTTATACTATTTTGAATTCCTATGGGTTCCTATTGAATCCTGAGGTCTGGAGTTTAGAGAGAATGATGTGGCCCAAGTCACTGGTGTCAGTAGGATGTGTTCCTAGCTCCGTGTGACCCACTGCATGTGTGTAGCCATGGCTGTGAGTGCCCACACTTTAGAGTTGACTGTAGCCAGATTAATGTTCACAGTGTCAGTGGAGAAATCAGTGCTGCAGGTTCTCTGCTCTCGGCTGGGGTTGGGTGTGCTTCCTGAGGAGGTTATATTCGATTTGTAAGCTATTTACAGAGTTGAGGTGGGATGTTAGTCTGAGTAGAGGGACAGCCCGAGCAGTGGCCTGAAGGCAGGAAAATTCCAAGTGTGCTGTGGGCCCCAAGTGTCTGAGCTGAGGGACTAGTGAGGGAATGGGATAGCATGCTTCCTCTCCTGGCAGTATGTCAGGAGTGCTCATTAATTTGAGTCTTGAAATGATTTGATAAATAAAGCCTTTTTTGAGAGTATGTGAGAAGAACCCATAAAAAACCATAATATTTGGCCTCAAATTCTTACCACTAGAAACCCTTTCTCTGGAAACACTCAAACAGCAAGATATTTCAAGGGATGTGCACTCTATGGCATTGCTTGTAAAGCATTGGCTCATGCATGCATTATGATAGTTGAAAGCTTACAGTATCTCCTTCTTGTACCATATTCCACAGTGAGTTGAATCTGTGTCCTGATATGTAAACCAATGATACAGTAGATGAAAGAGGTACTATTCGGTGAGTCCATTCTTGGAGCAAATTGACAACCCATTTGGGTGGGTGTCTAGAACAACATGGATTACTTACCCATGGCTGCCTCTGGGTTGGGTGACATATGTACCAGTTAGAGTGTTTGAAAATAGCTGGATTATATTCGACAGTATAATTATTTACAGTGTGATCTTTTAAGTCTTAGCATCTTGTTTGGACATGGTTATTCTACCTTTTTCTGAGAATTAGAACTAGGCAAGAGTCATGGGAAGAGGCTGTTATTACCTGTGACTCGCTGGAGTAGTTTATAGCAAGCATGCATTTTTAATAAGGCAACTTGAGGATTGTGGCTTTAGTGTATTAGATAGTGGCTCATTGCTGAGCTACCGTTCCGTGGTCATCTCTGATGGAGAAATTACCTTTTTTCTTCCTGTGAGACAAACATCTGCTTTTTTTTCTACTTGAATAAGTTATCCACCTAATTACTGAGGCTTTTCATTGTCATATAAGTCAGCAGACTTTGCCACTCACCCAATTTTGCAGAAACCTAGTGGGGGTTATTACGTTTCCTTCTCTCATTTAGCGCCTATGCTGTTGGATTGAAATTCTCCCTGAGAAAAACAACAGACTCTTTGAAACTGTGAAATTGTGATCTTCTCATCCCTAGGTTCCTCAAACATCAATTTAGACCCAATAGGAGTCTACATTATTAAATGAGCTCCCTGCAAGCTGTGGAGCTAGAGCTCTTGCAGAGCTGGCTAGAGTCCTCTCTTCTTTGCTTCCCAGTAAAACCCCAGAGGAAATAAGCCTGGGAAGGAAATAGCTGCAATTCAAAAAAAAAAAAAAAAAAAAAAAAGTCATAGGGCACTTTTGATGTGCTAGACTCTGTGGTAGGTGTCTTCACATCTGTAAGTGACTTTACATCTGTTGCATCCTGCATTCTTTACTGAGATTGTGCTGTATTATCTTTTTTCATATATGTGTGTGGAAACTGAGGCTCAGACCACTAAGTACCTGACCAAGATGCTTGGGCTGCAAACCAGACTCCTTTGATCTGTGATTTACTTTTTGCTTTTGTTTGGAACAGAGTCTGATATAGCCTGGGTTTAGCCTTGTGGTCATTATGTAGCAGAGGAAGGTGACCTTGAACTCTGTCCTCCTATTTTTTGGATACTGTGGTATAGGCATGCACCACCCTGCCTGGCTTTGATCTGGGGTTTGAATATTAATCCTGCTCAGAGAGAGCTGTCAGCCTCAGCCTTATTGACATTTTGACCTGGTGGATTTCTTGTTGGGGCCTGTGGCTGGCACTGTAGCCACATCCCTGGCCTTTATCCACCAGATGCCAGTAACTCCTACCCCTTTCAAACAAAAAAATGTCTTTACAAAAGTCTCCTGGAGGGTGGAGCAGTCCCTGGTTGAGTGGCCTACCCTGTACTATCATTGGACTTTCATTGGATCTGGGTAAGTCAAGGGTTAGCAATGGGCAAACAAAAGAAGGGATGCCTATGGTTAATAGTAAATTTTCCTAGGTCAAATCAGTCTCTCAGTCTCTCTCTCTGTCTCTGTCCCTCTCCCCTTCTTCTCTCTCTCTCTCTCTCTCTCTCTCTCTCTCTCTCTCTCTCTCTCTCTCTCTTTCTCTTTCTGCAGCAGGATTGTGTTTGTTTAAATCCTGGGGACCTGGAACAAAGTGGCTGTAAATCTTACTAGTTAATGAATCATGTCCCTGCTCAGAATGTTGAGAAGGTCAAAACATTTTTGGATCTCACCGGTCTTCTTCTTCTCTTATTCCCGATCATTTTGGGATGTGCTTCAACCAGGAAGATTCATGTTAGTCATTCCATATGGTTCCATTCAGCTTTTTAAAAATGCTGCTTATGGTCCAGGGGGCGTATAACTCAGTTATGGATTGTCTGCTTAACATTCGTGAGACCTTGTGCTCAACAACCACACTGCTGCTTAGAAGCAATTTGGTGGCTTGGGGCTTGATGCAGGCGTGCCTGCCTCTATAAAGGCTGTACATGCAAAGCAGGCCTTATGGTTGGTTCATTTAATGATTCATCCTGGGAAACTGTGTCGAGGGCTCCAGTGTGTTCACATGTCTGGACTCAGAAAAGTCTGGACTCTTCTTTCTCATTTGTTCCCACCTCTACTTTTCTCCAATAAGCTGGTTCATCAGCTCGTAGCTTTTTTCTTTTATGTTTCAAGGTATGGTGGGGATTAGAAACTTCCAATACTGTCTCTTTTCATATTTGTAAGAAAATTCAATGAATGTTTGTTGAAGAAAGCACACTGTGGGTTATTCAAGTGGAGTGGAACGTGGTGTACTTTCTCCCTCCTCCCCATTCCAAATTCTAAGATACCACTTGGTTGCTTGTCCAAGACAGAAGTCTTTATTGCCTGTCATTTTTTGGAATGTAAAAAGTATAACTTTCAGAAGCCCGCTTTGTTTACCCTCCAGTTAAAACAAAGAAAACCAGATCTGACTGGGACGGTTTGGGTGCTGGAGGGAGAGTTAGGGCTGGAGCCAAGAAAAAAGAGCATTGGGTCTTCTCCTTATAAAAAACAACTTAGTATTTTTTTCTCCTCAGGTTTATATTTTAACTAGTTCTGGAGAAATAACAATTAATTTAGCTTACCTGAATGTAGTCATTGCTATGTAGCTGTTGTGGTATTGGTTACCTAGAGAAGAATATTTAGGATAGTATCTTTTATTTTGTTTGCCTCATGGAGACATAACGCAGTTGCCTAAACGGGCTCTCTCCAGCAGCAGCGTTTGCTCTGAGTGACTCACCTGCTGGAAGAGGAGTATGAATTCTGGCCTTCTCTTCCGATTCTCAGCTAGGGATCACTGACCACATTGGTGCCACTCCAGTCCCTTAGGGATTCAGCAGACACCCAGCCACTGAAATGCCACAAGTTATACTTAATTTTTATGGAGAAAGCTTTGAAGCCCTGATGCTTTTTTAAGGATTGGAGAAGCACTGGGTCAGATCAGCCAGCTATAAGATACTTCCTGTGTGTTATCATGCCTAGAAAACGGGGCAAAGTTGCTTTATTACCAAGTTGTGTGGTGTGTGGTATGCAAAGAAAGTTGGAAATGAAGTAAAGCAGGGTTTATACCACTTCTCCCACATCGCACAAACAGGAAATTCCACAAAGGAAGTTACATTTCACCAAAAATGAGGCCTTGGGGATTTTTGGGTACCTGCTTTACTAATGACATTGGAGTCTAGCCAGGCCAGAGAAAGTCTGTTCATTAGAAAGCTGCCAGGGGGCAATCACCCCGAAGTGCTTTTCTTTTCAGCCTTTCTGATGGCCCCAGCTAGCTCCACCCTGGTCAGAGGGTCTCAGCTTCTTTTACACACCTTGTGTGCTGCAGGCTTTGTTAAGCATCAGAGACTGTCATGCTGACAGAGTTTCAGGCTTTCTGAGCTCACGGGATGCTAGGCAAGGGGAACCCTTTGTGAAATGCTCAGATCACTGTATTATATGCCCTGGGATTCTCCAGGACTGGGATTCCATTAATCCTGGACTCAAGATACCTCATCTCCTGGTCCATTGTAGAGTAAAAGTATAGCTATGAATTTCATGTCCTTTCTACCCATACCAAAAAAAATTATTTTTGGTCCCCCCACCCCCCACCCCCCATGCTTTTTTTTTCTGGTTTAAAGTACTCCTGAGGGCAGGCTGAGAACTTAATGCTATGTAAAGTTAGTTGATCTTTAAGGGGTTAATCCTTCCAGGACCCTTGTGGTAGGTGCAGGATTGTGCCCTATGATGGAAGCACAGGTTTGGGATTTGGGACACTCCTTATTTTTACAAGCCTTAATGCCTGTCTTGTTTCTTCTAACACCCTGGAGCAGTCACAAGGTGGACTCACCAGCTTTGTGGTGTTGGGTTTTGGTTTATCACCAGGCTGCTTCTTGTTTATTTCTTTGATAGGAAAGAGACCCCATTTGTCTTGTAGGGTTGATATCAGAGACACACATACCCACGTTTAGACCTAGGTCTAAGGGAAGAAAGAGAAATTGTGCCGGGCTGTGGTGGCGCACGCCTTTAATCCCAGCACTTGGGAGGCAGAGGCAGGCGGATTTCTGAGTTCGAGGCCAGCCTGGTCTACAAAGTGAGTTCCAGGACAGCCAGGACTACACAGAGAGACCCTGTCTCGAAAAACCAAAAAAAAAAAAAAAGAAAAAAAAGAAAAAGAAAAAAAAAGAAAGAGAAATTGTTTTATAGAAATAGGATTGTCTGTGGTCTGAATCTTCTTTAAGTAAAATCCTTCACCATCTTTTTTTTTTTTTTTTTTTTTTCTTTTTCTCCTCACTTAGTGTATCCTGCTTATAAGCTGGCAGGGACTTAGCCCAGTTGATAGCATCTTTCTGGATATATAAAAGCCTCTAAGGTCTGGCGTCTGCTTCTCTCCCTCGTCTCACAACCAGCCATACTGTTCCAGTGATGTTGCCATGGGCCATTGCAATCACCTTTCCTTTCTTACTGGATGTTGTTCCTACCATTCCTGGTTAACCCTGGTCATTCTATAGGTCTGTCTCTGTTACCACTTTTTTTTTTTTTTTTAAGGAAGTCTTGCATGTTCCCCAGCACAGTTGATGATAAGCATTTGTGGGCCTGTTCCCCGAATTGCTCAGCACCAAGCTGTGGTAAGGTTAAAGATGTTGCCAGTTCTCCTTCACTGTATCCATAACACTTGCCAGGTACAGGGCCCACATAGTGGGATCCTCACTTTCAGGACTTTTTGAGGGAAGAGATGAAGACTTGAAATCCCTGGTTTCCCTGATGCTGTGTGGCCCAACATAGAAGAGTCTCCAACCTGACTGCATGTGAAGTACCTGGAGATACAGACCTATTTCAGAAGGTCCAGATGCCCTCACAAACTCTTGGCACTGTGCTCAGATTAGAGAGCATGTGTTGAAACCCAGAGAACAACTATATAGGTGGTCTGCCCCTTCCTCATTTTGTATGCCTCTCCCGAAAATATAGCAAGTAGAATGAAATGGTATTTCTACATCATATACACGGTCTTTCTTCCTGTCTGCAGAATCATTCCTCATTTGCATCAAACCTCTGCATAGTTCTACCCCAGTGTCCTGGATGAACCTTGAAATGCTAACCACTACAGCACAGTGAGGCCAGCAGCTTAAGATGTAGTCAGGGAGTGAGCCTGGTGCTTGCATCATTTGAATTTCCTCCTCCTTGCTGTCATCCTTTGCCCTGCAGAGGGACTGTGTGGTGACATGCTGTGTCAGAAGGTTTAGGCTGTAGATTATCAGGCGTCAATTAAGTGTGGGGTGGATGCCCAGCTTTCCTGCTTCTTCGTGTTCTCATGGTCTTGGTCATTGGCAACTTGATACTTGGCGGTTAATTAATAATACAGGAAAGACACAGTGTGCCACTGGGGAGTTGGGAGCACCATGGCGACCTCGAGCTTGCAAGAGATAATGAGATGGAGCTGATGAAGTTAGTTCTGTTGGGGCAGGGCCAGAATGTATACCTCCCCGGAGCGTAGGGGACTCCACATGTTTTCTGTGTGTATCTGCTTCCTATTCTGTGTGTAGTGATGCTCAGTAGAAAGTACATGGAATGTATACTCTTTAAAGATAGGACCATGGGGTAGCCAATTGGGCTTTTCTACGTCTGCTCCAGTTCCGAATAATGACATGGGGGCCTATGTTTAGTTATAATGCTTTTGACCTTAGCTTAGACTTGCTCCCCAACTAGCTCTTAATTTATATTAACCCAATTATACTATTCTGTGTTTTGCCATGTGTCTGGTTGTCTCTCCTCAGTTTCATAAGTCTGACTTTCCCTGAGTCTGGGTGGTGAATCTACCACACCTGACTCCTTCCCAGAGTTCTGTCCACCCACCTCCTCCAAAGTCCTGTCTTACTCTTCCGCTCTTTGCTGTAGGCCATAGGCTTTTTATTTTAGCCAATCAGAAGGTGATGGAGAACATTGTTTATAAAATCCTAAGGCAGGGCATGCCAAAATCTGGCCTGTAATTAGATCTCTGCCAGTTCAGAAATCAGCTTTTGAATAATACAAGGATAATCTTTCACAAAGCACAAAAGCATCCTCCAGCACTGTGGGACTGGGGAGATGCTTCAGTGAATAAGAGATTTTGACCTGTAAGTACAAATACCTGAGTTCAGATCGTCAAGACTTGTGGAAAAATCTGAGCAGGGTGCATGCTTGCAAACCCAGAAGATCTGCAGACAGGTTGAGAGAGCTTTCTGGTCAGCAGAAAACAAACAAACAAACAAAAGATGCAAACTACCACCTTTGCTACCACCACCCTCCTCTTTTGTTCCTCCTCTTCCTTCTCTTCTTGCTCCTCTTGCTTCTCCACCTCTTCTTCTTTCTCCTCCTCTGGTGAGCTTCTGGTTTAGTGAGAGATCCTGTCTCAAGGCAGTAAGGCAGAGAGCAATAAAGGAAGATACACAGCGAGCGCTCCTCGGATTTTACACTTACTTGCATGGGTACGTTTACTCATCTACTCTCTCACGTGCGTAGAGCACATTCACACAACAGTCTCAGTGTCTGTCTGAGTCTGTTTGCCCTCTCTTTCTGCACCCAACCCCCCATAAGCTCACTAAGCCAAAAAACAATCCTAAACAAAATCTAAGAACTCAGCCTCATTCCTCATTTATGTGTCTCTGTTGAAATACCCAAATGTTTCCGTCAAACAGTTGTGTGTGATATCCTTAGATACTCCTCATGTTCTGGTACCACAGGATGATCAGAGCATAAACAAATGAAAAAGCTTCACTTTGGGATTGTCAAGGCTTGGCACTTGCTGAAAGTCTGTCTCTCTAGTTTGTTTTAGTCATATGTACACATTCATTTACAAATGCATATAGCTATATATAAACACATACATATACATAATGTATGTATGTATATATATGTCACAAATGCAAGATTCCTTACTTGGCCTTATGGCAAAATTTTGGACTTTAAACTCCTTGACAATATTCTATGTTCAAAGGTAGGATTTTGTTTTGCCTCCTGTCTGCTACTGGCAGTAATAGATTTTCAATTTGTTGCAATTTGCTTCTGATTGTCCAGCATTGTTTGTGTAGTAACAATGTCCTGTTTAGATTGCTGATTCTCGCCTGGTAATTAAATGGTCCTCAGGAATAATGGACAGTGCTAAATACATCTGTATAGATTTCTGATTACACTGTGGTGTAATGGCACTAAGGGTAAAAGTTGTTATCTTTAATACAGGTAGGAGTTAGCTGTTACTTTACAAGTTATTGCTTTCTCTCTCTCTCTCTCTCTCTCTCTCTCTCTCTCTCTCTCTTTCTCTCTCTCTCTTTCTCTCTTCCCTCCCTCCCTCCCTCCTTCTCCCCCCCCCCCCCTCTGCTATCTGTATCTCTCTACTCTGTCTCTCTATCCATCCTTACCTAGCCCACCTCACCCTCTCTCTCTTTTCTCTGAAGTCCAGGCTGTCTTCAAGCTCAATATATACCTGAGGATGACCTTGAACTCTATAAATTTTTTTAATTCTATGTTTTGCCTGCATATTTGCTTGTGCACCACTTGCACACAGTGTCCATGGAGGCAGAAGAGGACATCAGATCCCCTAGAACTGGAGTTAACAGATGATTCTGAGCTACCATATGGATGCTGGGAATTGAACCTGGGTCTGCAGAAAGGGAACAGCTGGTGCCCTTAGTTGCTGATCTGTCTCTCCAGCCTGTGATCTTGAACTCTTGATCCTCTGGCTTCTAGCTCCTAAGTGCTAGATCAAAAGTGTGGGCCATTACACCTGCTTTTGTGCATTGCTGAGGATCAAGCTTGGACCTTTGTGCATGCTAGGGAGGAACTTTGTCATTGAATTACATCCTCAGTCCCTGTCCACATTTGAAAATGATCTCTGTATAGCGCCTGTAGTGTAGAGACCCTAAATGACTTAATGGAGGTGGTGTCTTACTCAGTGTCTACAATCCAGAGGCCAGTGGTAGAAAGGAGCTTGAGGAGTACTTAGAGGACCTGGGGTAACTCCCTTTTGCAACAGTTCCCAGGGTGCCCTGTGTCTCAGACTGTCTCAGTCTTGTTCTGGGTAGCTGGAAGGTCTCTACCTGCTTTGTTCTTCACTCCCCACTAGGTCTGTCTGAACCTCTATGTACCCTTCCCTTTCTTTGTCTCTGTCCTTTGGCTGCCATTTTCTTAACTTTATTGATTTTTCTTCCTTTGTTCTCATAAACCATGGTCCTCAACCTGTATAGGCAGACAGAGGAAGGACTGGAGATTTAGGAGTGGGGCTAGTCCTGAGTGGGAGGTACCAAAGGTTTTTCCAGCAGGGGAAGACTCAGTAACTGTATTGATTACTAGACAGTGGGAGGTGGGAGTGTTGTTTAGAAACAGGGATGGGATAAGCTAACAGTTTTTCCCCCTGTGACATGCTGCCTTATAAAAAGAAGCAGGAAGAGATTATTTTGGCTCAGAATTTCAGAGGGACTTCAGTCCATCATCACAGGGAAGACATGACAGAGCTCATGACTCTCTGTCTCTCTCTCTGTGTGTGTGTGTGTGTGTGTGTGTGTGTGTGTGCACGTGTGTCTCACTGTGGTGGAATAGCTGAGAAAACAGGCCAGAATAAGTGTCTGCAACCTTTAAGGGCTTGTTTGCCCTTACTGGCTTCTGCCAGGCAGGTCTCACCCCCTAAGAGTTGCACAATTGTGGAAATAGTGTCACAGGTTGGGGAACCAATATTCAGAACATGGGCCTCTGGGAGACATTTCAGATTCATCATAACAGGTGTGCCCAGGATTGTGTCCTCCAAATAGGCAAAGAGCCTGAGTGATGTGTTGGAGGAAAAGATGCTCTGCCTTCAGGTATGGCACACTTCCAAGCCTTCCTTTCCCCCTCTCCTCTTCCAGCAGGCTGCTGGGGGATACTGAAGCCTTCCTTGCAACACATCAGAGAGCTTTAGGTCACATCAGCTCCAAATTAAATCTAGTGCTTCTCTGTAAACAGCTGCTGTCTGTGTTCTATTAAAAATGAAAAAGCTATTTAACATGGCAAATTCATAACTTCATGGATTTCATCTTGATGAAATCCAAACTTGGGAATGATAATTCAGGTGATGTTTAATACTCTTATATATTATGTTTCAATTAACTGTCAACTGGATATGGAAGGAGCCATGCTGTTTTAAGATGGCAATGGTATGTAATATATGCAGGGGACTCTTCTAATTGTAACCATGACCAGTGTTTGCAATTATGGCTTCAAAGGCAAGTTCTTGGGCTTCTGTGGCTAAAACAGTTCTTTTGGTCTCTCTTATGAGTTCTGCCCGTCCAGGTGTTTGCTTTAAATCTGTTATCCTCGAGGGTGCCTGAGACTCAGGATTTTTGTACTTACGTTACTCTTGGAATTCTTCTGTTGATGACTTTCACCAGGACAGATTTGATGTTTTGCAAGTAAGCCTTCAGGGTGTTTCCTGTCCTGTATGGATAGTGATCTTGTCTACCTAAGAGGGTTTGTGAGCTGGGTATCTATCTGCATCTCCTCTCTCCTCTGCTTTTCAAATCCTAGTTAGTGCCTGGAATCAAACCAAGCATCCTACAAGTATATGATAGGCTATAGTTTCTTAAGTTGTGGGTCATGACTATTGGGGGTGATGCAACTTAGTGTGAAGATGGTGACAAACTTGGTGATAGTGAAAGTTTTATGAATGCTTAGTGACTAAAAGTTAATTTTAAACCAGTGCACAGTGAAACTGAGCTACTCTGGCAACACTTGTCTCTGTTGCAGTGTGTGGCTTCATTGCAGCCTTGGTTCCAAGTATATGTGTGCGTATACCCCATACACCCTACATACAGTGCATGCTATCATACAGTGCCTGTGTGTGCATGCTGCCAGAAACTCCTCACTTTTGATGTATGAATATGTAACATACCCAGAACACATGTGCATGTGCGCGCACACACACACACACACACGCGCACACACACGCACACACACGCACACACACGCACACACACGCACACACACGCACACACACGCACACACACGCACACGCACACATGCACACACGCGCGCGCATGCGTCCGTGCATAATACAGTATTTTCCCCTGTGTTAATAAAAATTGACCTTGGAGCCTTCTGCATGCTAGGTAAAGGCATGCTGAGCTACATCCTCAGCCCCATATACATACATGCTTTTTGATTACATTAACTATCACCCGATACATGATTCCAGCTAGCTCTCCTATATATGAAAGAAGTAACATTCTTAGCTCAACCAGCAGAGCTGACCATGATCCTCTGGCCCTTTTGCCTCCACCTCCTAAGTATTGAGATTTTTTTTTACGTACCATCATATCCAGTTTATTCAGTACTTGCAATGGAATCCAGGGCATGGGAGTAGATTGTCTTGGTGAGCTAATTTCATTTTGTTACTGTTGCACTCGTAAAAATAAATAAAAAAGTGAGATTTGCTCCAGATTAGTTGCAGCATCTTTCCAATTTGGAACTAGGAATGGCGTGGCTTTTGGATGTCTTATCATGCTAACTGTACCTCAGGTTTTGAGTGACTACCTTTGCTCATGGCATCCTACCTATGGCTACTTTCCCCAGACTGGATGACTGTCAGTACAGTTTCTGGTAGAGGGACTTAACCTCACATTTATCCATAGAAACACAAGTCCAGCAAGAAGTGCCTTATCTCAGTCACACAGGTGGAATGTGTGGGGTTTTGGCCCCCTGGTTTTCAAGAGGCTTTTCCTAGGACCTGGGTTATAGCTCAGCTTTCTTCATTCTGGGTACAGTCATTTCTAGATTGAAAATATTTGGAAACAAGACTGCACCTGACTAAACACATACATATTTTTTCTTACTCTCCAAATAATACATTATTAAGACTATTTAGCATTTATATTTTATTAGGTATTTTGAATAATCTAGAGAGGATGGAAGCATGTGCAGTTATTATGTGCTGTTTTCTATTCCTCTTTATATAACAGGCTGGGGAATGCAGGAATGTTGCTGTTCTTGGGGGTTCTAGAATTAGTGTCTTTACTGAATATTAGGGGATGAGTCTATTCCCTTCTTTGCTAATATAGAAACCAGTGAAGGCCTTTTAAAAATGATATTGTAGAGAAAAAAAATAATCCAACAAGTTTCCTGTTTCCTGTGATGTAATTGTTTTCTTGTCTCAAGTCCCTTTTAACCTTGAAATCATAAGCGAGATCTTCATTATCCTGTAGCTAGATTGTCATTGTGGTAATTAATGTGCCCTGTGTCCATGCTGTTTGGGAAGGTGGTGGGAAATGGCTGGTGAGAAAAGAGAGGCAACTGAAGGTAGGAATGGGCAGTGATGGCCAGTTCTGTGACTCCCAGTTTCAAGAAGAAATGGAATTAGCAACAAATGCCCAGCCTGTGCAGTTCTGCAGATATGAGACATGTGCTTTATCAGTTCGTTTTCTTCTCCCTTTGTTTCTTTGTTTTTGTTTTACAATATTTTTATTCTTCCTGAGTTGTGTGCATAGTGTTTTAATCACATTCACCCACCCCTGTACTAGATTTGCTTTCTATTGTTGTGATAAATCACAGACCAAAACCAACTTGGGAAGGAAAGGATTCATTTCAGCTTAAAGGTCATAGCCCATTGTTGAAGAAGCCAAGGGATGAACTTGAAGTAGGCACCATGGGGGAATGCTGCTTACTGGCTTGCTTCCCCTGTCTTCCTCGGTTTGCCTATACAACCCAGGGCCACCTGCTTAGTGGTGGCACTATCCCCATGAGCCATCAGGAAAGTGCCCCACAGACACACTCATAGACCACTCTTCCAAAGGCAATTCCTCACCTGAGGTTCGCTCTTCCTAGATGACTCTAGTTTGTGTTGAGTTCACAAAAGTCAAGCAGCACATCCATTCCCCTTACATTTAGTGTTAATGCTTGAATCCCTTCCTCTCTGAGTACACACTGTACCGTTCAACCAGCTGGTTATTTGTCTCTGCTCTTCAGGCCGTTCAAGGTGCTTCTCTTAAATGTATGAATGTGGACTGATTGCTGGCTGAGTAGTGTAAGTTTGCGTGTGGAGTGATTCCACACTGTTTTAGTTTTATTGCAAGTGCCAATCATTGGATGTAATTTACCTGGCTGGGTAAATGACTCTTCCGGTGTCATTTGTTTCTGTGAGTATCAAGGATCCAACATCAAAGGGTAGTGAATCAAAAGCACTGTGTTTGAAAAAGCCCACCCAGGACATGTGAATCTTAATCAGCACAAAGTTATCTCACAGCTCTTCTTTTGCTCTCTGAAACATCTTAAAAATAGGCCCCAGTTCCTGCCTGCCAGCCATATCCTTAGGAGTCAGATTGGAGCTTGTCTTCTGTATATTTGCATTAAAAGGAAACAAAATGTCAAGTGATTAAAATGGTAGCTTAGAGAATTCCTTATTTTGGAGACATTTCACACAGTGAGCTTGTCCCTTTTCATCCATTTCTTTTGTGTAAATTGCCCTTTGTTTCCAAAAAAAGCTAATTAAAAATGTTGTATTTCCAATCAAAAATTTGAAGTTACTCTTTGTCCAAGGAGACTTACTGGAAGTCCCTTTCCTGGTAAAGAGATTTCTGTGCTCTGTATTGGTTTTGGTTCTGAGGCTCACTGAAGTAGAGACACGTGTTCTAGCAATAGGCTGCAGAGGTTCCAAGCCTACTGAGGCCTGGGAGACACACAGCATTATAATGTTTATCTTGCTGGTGCTTGCTCTGGGCACAAGGAGGTGAGGGAAGACTTTGCTAGTTCTGCTACAGGTAGCTTCTTTTGTTTTCTATGAATGATGACTTTCAACTTTCATCTATTTCCCTCCCTCCTTCTCTCCCCCTCCCTCCTTTCCTCTCTCTCTCTCCCTTCTTTTTCTCTTTTCTTTTTTGACAGAGTCTTACTGTGTATAGTTGTAGCTGTCCTGGAGCTCACTTTGTAGACCACGCTAGCCTTCAACTCACAGTGATTCACCTGCCTCTGCCTACGTAGTGCTGGGATTAGAAGCACTTGCCACACCTGGAAACTTCTGTTTTTGAGGCCCTCAACAGACTAGCCTGTGGCCCCAGCAACCCCATGTGGAGGTTTGTGTACTTCCTTGTAGCATCCTACACTTGATTGTTAGTTTGTACTAAGCACTTATATTGTCCAAATACATTTCTGTCTCCTGTTTGATAACAGGTAACTTAAGGAAAATGCTTTCATCTTTGTATTCATTGTCTCCAGTGTTAGGACAAGATGCCATTGTCTTAGTTAGGGTTTCCATTGCTGTAAACAGACACCTTGGCCAAGTTAACTCCTAAAAGGACAGCATTTAATTGGTGCTGGCTTACAGGTTCAGAGGTTCAGTCCATTATCATCAAGGCAGAAGCATGCCAGCATCCAGGCAGACATAGCACAGGAGGAGCTTCGAGTTCTACATCTTCATCTGAAGGCTGCTAGTAGATGACTGGCTCCTACATGGTTACGAGGAGGGTCTCATTGCCCACTCCCACAGTGACACACTTCCTCCAACAAAGCCAGCCACACTTAACTCTAACAAGGCCACACCTCCTAATAGTGCCATTCTCTGGGCCAAGCACATTCAAACTACCACAGCCATTATATTGTCTAGTACATGCTGTCTCTAACTCTGGGCCTCAGTTTCTTTCTTGCTGGTCAGATCCCTAGGAGGAGTCAATGGAATAACATGTGAAACCTTTTAGTCAGGGCTTGGCATGCAGTGGGTTCCCAGTATGGTTGATAGTTTAAGGGGAGAAATGGTTGCTGTCCCTATGAAGTAGTTGATGTGGAAGGTGGAGCCCATGATGGGGAACACTACCCAGATATTGGCAGGGAGTTAGTACTTACTAAGTGCCTTCTTTAAGTCAGCCTCTAAGTCCTGTCCCAGCAGAGGAAGTGTGGAGGCTAAGTGAAGTTCTTAGCCCACCAACTTTCATATTGAAATACTCTGGATACCTTTCATCTTGATGGCTCCTTCTGCTTGCTTTTAGATTTTATTGCCTACAGGAAACATCTTGTAGCATTCACACTGGCAAAGAATCAAGGTAGAGGATCAAAATAATGTACACTGGGATTATTTTACAATATTGGTTTTGCTTTAATAGTTTATTGTCATGTTAGTTTTTTTTAATTTTTAATTTTTTGTGCATGTGTGTTTATCCTGAATATATGTCTATACACCTCTTGCAGAGGCCAGAAGAATATGTTAGACCCCCTGGGACTAGAGTTATAGACAGTTGTGAGTAGCCTTGTAGGTGCTGGGGATTGAACCTGAGTACTCTGGGAGGGCAGCCATTGCTCTTAACTGCTTGAGACAGGTTCTTACTATGTAGCCCTGTCTGGCCTGCAACTTGCTCTGCAGGCCAGCTACAAACTCGAGAGAGATATGCCTTTCTTTGCCTCCAGAATGCTGAGATTATTAAAACATATATCACCATGCCTTCCCCTTCTAAACTAACTTTTAGTAAGGAAATACAGTTATGTAGTTGGACAAATTTTGATTATAACTGAAGATTGAATCCCACTCTGGTTTTCTGAATCCTTTAGGACTCCTTAAAGGGATTATATTTGCAAAACATGATGAAATTAGTTCTTGATTACAAAAAGATTGTGGACTGGTGATCAATCATATCTTAAAGGAAATATAGTATCCAAATAATAAAGAGTGAACTAGTTAGTAATACTATGTGCCAGAGTGACCTGAGCTTTCTCACACAGAGAAAAGTGGATTTAGGTCATTAAAATATATGGTAAAGTAGACTTGATTAGGAGCAGAGTATCTATTATATGTTTTTTACAAGGTCTGGGTAAAGTGCAATGTGCATCTTCAGGGTCTCTGTTCCTCGTTCTCTTCTGTCTCTGTTTCTGTGTTTGTCTTGTCTCTATTTCTCTGTCTCTGTGTATCTCTTTCATACACAGACATGCAGATACTTTACAGTAGTAGGGGTAGAGTAGGAGGGTAAAGTCTTGGTACACCTTAATCGTGTATGTCTATATGAAATTGGGACTTGGTGTGTTTGGCATGTCAGCATACCCATAGGTGGGGAGCTGCCATGGATTGTTTTCACAGTTATTGTTTCTATATTCTTCTCTCTGCTGATTTTCACCCTGCCTCTAGAATTACAATGTCTTTGAAAAGGATTCTTTTATAGCCATTGCCTTGAGTAATAAAGGGTCAGAATCAAAAGGTACTAGTAAAATGTATCATGGTTTTATTCCCATTTAGAGATGATTCTATTCTCTGTTAAGAATTAAGTAATTGTGAGTACAATATGTAAGTGTGCTATAAAACCACTTCCATTAACTGTTTCAAATAATGGGAACACATCAACACTAACCCCATGAAGCTATGTGCCTTAAAAGTTTACAACCTCAATTTTATGAGCTTTGAGGCTTTTTGCACTAGATCAAAGGAATATTACACTATAAAAAATTGGCACCTTATGAGTCTGAAGGTTTTACATCAGTAGCTTTCTAGGAAAGGCAAGGGTAAAAAAATAATGTTTCAGAACACGTTCTATACATTTTAGAAGTAGTCATTATCTTTTGGCTGTGGTTAAGTAAGGAAGGCCTAATAGGTTAGTCTTACTCTCTTGTCTTAGTTTCTAAATACACACATACTTTATTAAAAGAGTGAGTGGGTTTTATCGTTTGTTGTTACTTCAACAAATGTTTATTGCAAGCCTACTGTGACAATCCGTGAAGCACTGTGTAACAAATCACCCTGAACTTACTCATCGACACACTTACTGATGTGTAGGTTGGCTGGGAAACTCTGTATCTTATTCTGGAGGCTAGCCTTGGAATTGACATCACATGGTGTTATGTCAGCATACCCAAACAGGCCAAATGAAGTATAGTTCTCCCATGGAACCTAGAGTAGGAGGAAGGAAAGAATATTTTCCAAAAAATAATAGAATCCACCACCACTGCGGTGTCTTCTGAGTCCAGATTTACAGTGAACAAGGTGGATGATGTCTTTGTTCTATGAGAGTTCTGCCATGGAGGAAAAGATTAGAACTCGAAAGCAAATCACCAAGCAAGATAATTTCAGATAGCAGCCAGGGTTCTATGCTAGAGTGTTACTCAGTGAAAATGTTATATGTACCTTTTCTCATTTGTAGTGCATTCTGTGTGGCTGAGCTTTGTCTCTCTGTAGTGTGATATCATTCCAGAATAACAGCTCTTGGCAACCATAGATTTTGGTCTGTGAATAAGTTAGTGCAGGTTTTAGTGGTTTGAATTTTATAGTGGAAGGTAAGGTAGGTAAAGTCAAGGTATTGAGATCTTTTGCCAGATCACAGTGCTTGAGGCAGGAACTGTGCCCATACACCCATTTTTAAGTACTTCCTACAACAGAAATAGTTCTCCAGAAACGACCCATGATCTGCCATTGGGGTTGGGAGAAAAAGTGTGTGTACGTACGTACGTACATACATACATACATACATACATACATACATACATACATACTATACCTGCCTCTACGAAGCAAGTTGTGGCTTCCAGCTTGCCTAAAAAGGACTAATTACTTTTCAGCTCTGAGAAAATTGACTGTAGATTGATCATACAAATCGGGTGTGTAGAGATGATGTCATTCGTTGCCTTGCTCAGCAGTAGCAAAATTGGCTTGTTAAACTGAAGACATACCAGTCATTTGATGGCTTACCCTGTTTGGGGGCCAGTATAGCTGTTCCCCAACAGCTGGAAGGTGTCATCTTTACCTGGCAGAGAACTCCTGGTGTGGCATGGGGGATGTGGGTGTTCTTCACCTAGCTTTGACCAATAGGAGGAAGGAGCAGAGCCAGCGGAACTACAAGTCAAGCTCTGTGTTGCGTGCTTCAGGCTGTCAGACTGGACGGGTGCTTGGAAGCAGGGGATTTTTTTTCCCTCTCAGTTTTTCATTTATAGTTATCACTAAATATATTCCAATGATGGAAAATTACGGCTTTTTACTTGCCACTTGGCAGCTGTGCCTGTATCTCTTTTTTAGTTTTTGGTGTATATTTTAAATTCAGTTAGGCTTCAGTGGGGTAGAATTATGAGACTTTAAAAAAGATGAAGTGTCACACTGTTAATTTAGGGTTAGGTGAAGTATAAAAAGACAAGTTATAATTGGAGCTGGCAGTTATTGAGAGTTGCCTGTGTCCCTTGTCTTGGGTGAAGTTCTGGACATATGTGATGGCATGTGTTTTCGATAGTCCTAGACACCTTATGTATGGGTAGTTGCTTGGTTGTTGTAATTATTCCCATATTATAGTTAAGCAGATTAGGGGCCAGAATTCAATGGTTTCTTAAATTTATCTAGCTCTTGCGTGGTAGATTTTAGATTCTAGTCCTCATTTGTGTGGGGCAGGGCTGAAATTCTTAGAATTCTAATTACTTTTTTTTTTGTTGGAGGGAGAAAATATCCTTTATAATCAGTGCACAGACATTTGTCTGCAAGTGTCTCTTCCCTGAATGCCTAGAAAACAGACTTAGGTAGGCACCGAATATTCTAGAAATGAATACTCTGGAAATGGATGCCTGGATAATGACAAGCAGGCATGGAAGTGCTGGGGGAGCTGTGCATGCTCAGGTACAAGAGAGTAAGTCTATGAGGTTGTTAAACTTGTGGGCTCAAGGAATATGTGTCCTGATTCTATCACCTTCAGTAACTTAAGATTTGAATTCACTATTTGGGTCCTAGTGATACAGTTTCGATTTGACCCTTCTCAAAAAATCCTTACTGGGCTGGTGACGTGGCTTAGCTGGACACACAAGTTAGATGACTTGAGTTCAGTCCCTGGAACTCATGTCTGGTGGAAAGAACCAGTTTCTTCAGGAAGGTTCAAGAACGTTGTCCTCTGGACCTTTTAGGCTCTCTGTGTCACATATGTGTGCACACACAAACACATACACAAAATATTGAGAGAGTGGCAAATTCCTAAAGGCAAAATGGGTTAAAATGAGTGTGTATTTTGGCTCTTTAAACTGTACTATTAAAAAAAAAAGTGTGTTTTTGATAAACTCGAGGCTTTGGTGTGACTCCTGGATTGTGAGTGGAGTCAGTGTGGACTGCCGCATTGCTCGTGAGCCATTGTGGTGGTTGGCTGCTGCAAGGCACCATGGGCCATTGGATCCATCTCCAGGTTCTACTGCATTTGTTCTTACATTGTTGCTATCTTAGCACCTTTCTGGAAAGGTGTTTGTTGATGTCTGTCTACACCAGGGAGAAGCCAAGGCAGAGTGAGTCATCAGAGGCTCACAGTTGCTTCTGTGTTTTTTCAGGGCCTGTGCAGTCTGTGTGAGAGTTGAGGATTGGGTTGACAATATCCTTGTTTCCCGAAAGCATGTATGTTGGTGGAGGAATGTGCTAAGGACCCTCTCAGCACTTGACCATGTAACACCTGACCATGTTTCCTTCTTAGTCCAGAGAAATGGCAGTTTTACGTCTTCTCTATGCAAAAAACTCGTCTTTGTAGAAATCAAAGGAAAACTGAACAGATCTAGTCACTGAAGTGGATGTAATGATTGAAATTGTTTGTTGGTTCGTTCTTTTATGTGTCTAAGTTATGCTAGGGTTTTTACTTGGATTTCTCCCACGAGCTCAGCATCCATTGTTTGCACACTTATAGAAGCCTCTTTTGAACATTGCAGGGCTTGTGACTGCTTTACAGAAGTCTGACTTCAGCTAAGTTAGTTTTTGCTTTTCTCTTGCTGTGTGCCATTCTAGTGGGGACCCCAGGCATGAGTGTGAGAGGGAGCTTGGGAGATTGCTCAGTGGATTTGTTGCATGAAGACCTGAGTTTGACTCCCACGCACCTATGTGAAAAGCTTGGTAAGGCAATGAGTCTGTAACTCCTGCCCTGGAGGTCAGAGGCAAGTGGATCTTCTGGCCAGCCAGCCAGCCTAGCTGTAAAGGCTTTCAATTTAGTGAAAGCCCATGTCAAGGTAGTCCTCTGGCGCTCTTGAGTGAGAGCGTGCGTTCGTGTGAATATATCCACATTTACCCACAGAGTCATGTGTGTGCACTCCTCTGAGTTGGGAGCACAGATTAGAGGTTAAAAGCACAGATCTTGTAACGGATCCGGATCTGTTTCATTCCAGGGTGTTGGCTCTTATTAGCTGCCTTGCTGGTTTACCTGATGTTCCCTTGCTGTGTGCATGTGCAAGTGATACCTGAACTGGAGTCAGAAATCACATCTGGCATAGCAGTTTTTACCCACCTAACTCATATGCTGTTATAATGAAGTTTTGTGCAGTCAAATGGGGATATTTTGCACATCTCTCATCCCAGCACTTGAGAGAGGGAGGTAAGAGGAATGAAAGTTCAAGGCCTGTCTAGCCTACACAGTGAGTTCAAGGTCAGCTAGTTAAAACAACAACAACAACAACAACAACAATTTGATTCAGTTTTAAAAAGTATTTCTGAAGACTGCCTAGACTGCAGTGCTGGCCATGTTTTTCCTTGTCAGTGAAATCCAAAACAGTTGGTACCCCATAGTCTTTTTCTGAAGGATGAGATAATGAGTGTTGTCCATTCTGATTTGGATTATTCTTGTTCCTATGGTTTACAGGGAGGTCTTGCTGGCCCTTTGAATTGTCTGCTGATTCCTGTAGTGCAGTGGTTCTCAACCTGTGGGTTGAGACATAGGGGTCACCAACCAAATGTTCTGTATGTCAAGTTTTACATTATGATTCATAACAGTGACAAAATTACAGGTATGAAGTAGCAATGAAAATAATTTTATGCTCTGAGGTAACCACAACATGAGGAACTGTATTGAAAGGTTGCTGTATTAGGAAGGTTGAGAACCACTGGTATCCTGACTCCTAGGGCTATGTGCTGCTGCATAAGTGAGGCAGGGTTGTCATTTTAAAGAGTTGGGGGAAACTGGCATCATTTATGTTGCCAGGAAAGCTGTGAGATGCAAGCAAATTATTAATGTGTCATTTAAACTTCATGAAGCCTGTTGGCTGTGTTTTTGATTAAATGAGATGTTTGTTAAATAATTTATTTCCTTATCTGGAAATAAAATTCAGTAATACCTAGCTTCTTGGGAAGAGAAAGGAAATTAAGAGGGTTTGGTAAGGTCTGTGTCCTTCCTCTGTTCTCCTTTGTGGATCTGGAATAGGGTTTTGCTATTCAACAGGAGTTACCGCCTGTTAGATACAGATTTTCAGGTCCCCTACCAGCCCTGCTAAATGAGAATCTGGGTTTTAACAAGATCCTCCTGGGAGGGCAGGAGGGAAGTTTTGATTGGAAAGTTTTGATGTTGAAAGAAAGACAAAGTGATAGAAATCAGGTGAAAAGTGTTTTTTTAAGCTCTACTACAGAGCAGTTCTTCCTCATGCCCACCCCACCCCCATCAATCCTCAGAACAGGGATGCCTAAAACCATCTTTGTTTACGAGGATGCTATGAGCTCCTGATCTCTTGCTTCTTCGTCCCAAGGACCAAGATTACAAATGTGGTGGGGAATCAAGCCCTAGGGCGTTGTGCTTGCTAGGTAAACACTGGACAACTGAATTACATTCCCAGACCAATTCATTGTGTGTGTGCTTGCGGCCCACCCCGTAAGTTTTCTTCCGTTTAATCTGCATTCAGTCCACTCTGTCACAGACAGCGAGGGATAGTACTATGCTAGGACCTGAGAGAAAAGAATAAATATATAGATTTTATTTATGGAATGAATGTCTTTGTCAGGACATTGTTGAAGTAGCTTCCTTAGCTGTCCAGCTGTCTGGGTTAGTCAGGAATGCTGACATTGACTGTCTTAGTGAATGCTAGTCTGTCCTGGGAAGCAGTTTACCTAACCCTGCTACAGGTTTAGAGGCTAACTAACCTCTGATCAAACCCCAACACTCTCTGGTACATATACTCTTCTAGGCTGCCATCTAAGCAAGGAAGATATTTATATCACAACTTACATTTGACCATTGAGAGTCTGACGTGTAGTAGTGATTAGTAAGAATTTGAACTCCCTTGCTTTAGAAGCAGGTCAGAATATAGTCTGCCATGACTAGCTTGCCCAAGTGGTTGCCTCAGTTATCCGGGAATAAGAAAAGGAGCCTCAAGTTACATAGTCACCTACACTTCGATAATTACAGTGCCAGAAAAACCCACACATCTCAGATTGAGGGAAACCTTATCTGAAGCAGAGGTCCAAACACAGATGGTTTGGAAAGGACCCTCATGGTCTTTACTATGATCACATGTTAGTGACTTGCTTTATTTAGCTATTAACATTTTAAAATGTACTTTGTGTATGAGTGTGGGTGTTGTGTGAGTGTGGAGATCAGAGAATAACTTTCAAGAGTCGGTTCTCTCTTTCTATGTACTGTGTGGGTCCAGGGATCTAACTCAGGCCTGGCAGCAGGTGTCTTCACCCACTAAGCCATTTCAGAAGCCCTAATTAACTTTTTAAAATTTCAACATTTTAGAGAAAACTTGTAAGTGTGGTCATAATTGGAAGCTCACACTATTGCCAGGCATAGACTCACATAAACGTCAGTTTCTGAGTTTGAGTTTTCTTTTTTGTTCATTAAGAATAACCAGGGAAAACGGTACTAGATTGCATGAGATCCAAGGTTTGATCCCAAACTCCCCCCCAAAACAATAGCCACAAAACAATACCTGCTGTTACAGAGGTGCCCCTCCCTAATAGTTCCAACCTGTCACCCGTCCTTCCACTCAAAGAGAACTGGAAAGGAAGGCATTCTCTAAAACTGTGATTTGCCTTCTGGAAGCAAGGTGTCCTGTTCACCATACTTAGACTCCAGGAACACTGGCGGGAGGCCATGCTAATCAGTTACTTTGTGCTTGGAGCAAACTGGCTAGAACTTAGCAAGGCAGGAATGGCATTGACAATGAAACTTGAGAAACGTGCTGGAGCTGGGCCTGACCGCTGTGCTCTGTGGTGTAGCCCTTGGTGCTGAAGTAAGAGAGCTTGCCTTACCAACAAAGTCGCTTGTGTGTCTGGTGTGTGTGTCAGTCTTTCAGCACTCATGTGCTTCATCTAATCCTTAACTTTTCCAGTTTCGCTAGTGGTGGGATAATCACCGAGAATGTACCAGTAGTTTGTAACTGGAATTAAGACCTGGGTCTGACTTTCTCCTGCTCTTTACTGTGAGGGCTCTTTGCACTTGGGCGGGCCTCCTAGTCTTGCCAGCCTTCCTGGACCCTCTGTAGTCTCTCTCCCATTGACCTTAGTCCTCGAATCACTATCATATATGTGTGTATGTATGTGTGTATGTGTGTGTGTGTGTATAAATCTCTGAGCTCTTGAAATATATTTTACTAATAGGTTTTTATTTTGAACAAATTAATTTGCAAATTTTAGTCTAGAAAAACCTGTTAAGAAAAAGCAGCTAGGCCGGGCGGTGGTGGCACATTCCTTTAATCCCAGCACTTGGGAGGCAGAGGCAGGTGGATTTCTGAGTTGGAGGCCAGCCTGGTTTACAGAGTGAGTTCCAGGACAGCCCGGGCTATACAGAGAAACCCTGTCTCGAAAAACCAAAAAAAAAAAAAAGAAAGAAAGAAAAAGTAAAAACAGCTAACCTTCCCCAACACTCTTTAAAATGAGCACATGACTGTTAATATAAAAAGCAATTTTCAGCACAATACCCATACATAAAAAGAAGAACAAGTTATTTAAGAAATGACCCTGGGGCTGGGGATGCATATCAAGCTTAGAGTTTTATGCTTAGCACACACAGGACTTGGATTTGATCCCCACAACTTTGAGAAGTTTTTTAAAGCGTTGTAAGAAAATCATTTCACTTACCATGCTTTGCTCATGTACTGATACTGTATGCCCTCTCTGCAGTCTGTGCGGCACAGGTGGCCAAGGAGAGAGGTGAGCGTGGCCCAATACAAGCTGTACAGTTACTGAATGAGGGCCTTTTTTGTGTGTGATTGTGTTTTTGTTTTCTTTAACCTGACTGCATTTCTCCAGTGTGAACTTTGTAAATGGGAGCATGGAAAAGGCAGGACATACCTGCACCTGTAGCATGGCATTGTATTAATCAGAGGAGATCAAGGGGAAAGTTATAATGTCTTAAGCATCACTAATGAGATAACAATTTTTGAGGATGATATATAGATATAGATCATTTTTCTAAATATTCTTCAGTGAGTCTAGTGTGCATCCAGGAAGTCTAGAACCCTCCGGAACGTCCTTACTGGTGTGTCTTTGTTTTAACCCATGCTTTATATTATTTGTATATTAATTCTCTTAAAACGTTCATTCCATTAATTTTGCTGGGACTGGATGCTCCAGGGCTGGGTGGTACCCAGGGGGACGGGGTTTCATCTTCTCTGAGGAAAAGGGGGAGGAGGTAATAGGGGGGAGGGACTTGTAAGGGTGGGACTGGGAGGAGAAGAGGGAGGGGACTGCAGTTGGGAGGTAAAGTGAATAAATAAATTAATTAATGGAGAGAGAGTTCATTTCCATATTTCCAGGTTCTGCTGTTGCATATAAGTGAGGACAGGCCTCTGAGTAGTGTCTGTACTGGGAGGCTTTGAGTTTTCTAATTTTAGGCCATCAACCATTGGAGTAATTTGAGCAGTCTTGAGTGTAGGCTTATGTCTGCCACTTATTAACTTGAGGATGATGGGCAAGTGTGCATCTTTAGGAGTCTTAGTTAGGTCAGTTGTCAAGTGGGAGACCAATCCTTACTTGTATTTCCCCAAGTTGAGTAAGGGTCAAGTGAGGAAATGGACATTTTCCTCTTTTATTGGAAATGCATATTTTCTCATATAATATGTCCTGATTCCTGTTTTCCTTCCCTTTACTCCTCCCAGTTCCTCCCCACCTCCTTTCCCATCTGGATCCACCACTGTCCCTTATTAGAAAACAAACAGGCTTCTAAGGGATACTAATACAATAAATATGGTGTGATATGAGATGATATGATAAAACAAGAACCAACACATCAGAATAGGACAAAAACAAACAGAAAAGAGCCCAAGAAAAAGAGGCCCACTCAGAAATCCCATTTAAACATTAAACTGGAAGCCATAATATGTACACAAAGGACCTGTAGAGTTAAAAAAATATATTTACATACATAAATATATTTTATATAAACTATGTAATTATATATAATTAAATATTTATGTATGTGTACACTAATTATATAGACACACACACACACACACACACACACACATATATATATATACACACCAATTGGAATTATACATACCAATATGTTTATTTATATAATATATAATAAATGATTATATATGATTTTAATATACATTTTGTATTTACATATAAATATATAATAAAATAAACAATATATATAATAAAATAAATATATATAAATAAAATAAGAATAAATATAACTCAGACTTAAAGCACCCACAGAAGACAAGAAACCTCTAAAAGATGCCATTGAGTTCACTTTCTGTCTGCTGTCTATTGTTCAGCATGCGGCTTGCCCTTAGGATTGTATGTTTCCCCAGTGAGACTTCCTTGAATGAACTAAATTTTCATTTTAGTTGCTATCAGTTGGAGATTGCTTCTGGATTAGGATTGGCAGCTTGTGTCCACTTCTGTCCTCTCTAGAACCCCATCTGGTGTAGACTTGTGCAGGCTTTGTGCATACTCCTGCAGGCTCTGAGTTCATGTGTGTATGGACCATGTTGATTTAGAAAGCTTTGTTTCCTTGGTATCCTCCATCCCTTCTGGCTCTTATATTCTTTCCACCTTCTCTTCCACAGGGTTTCCTGAGCCCTGAGGGGAGGAGTTTGATGGAGACATCCCATTTAGGACTGAGTGTTCTCACTCAGCATAATGTCTGGCTATGGGTATTTGTTCCCCTCTGCTGCAGGAGGAGGCTGCAGTGATGGTTGTTGAGCATGGCACTGGTCTATGAGTATAGCAGAGTGCCGTTAAGAGCCACACTGTTGCTACAGTTTTCATTTTTAAAACAGCCGTTCTTGGTTTTTCCCTAGGTCTCTGGACTATCTAGTCTCAGGTTTGTGGTCACCCAAGAAGAGTTGAGTATGTGCTCTGCCTGCAAGAGTATTGGAGGCCATAAGCAGGCTTAGAGAAAGATAAAAACTGTCAGAGGTTTTAAGGAGAAAATATTTCATATTAGTGGTGATACTTTTAAATAGCACATTCTTGCTAATTAGTTTTACAGCTTCCTCTTGTGTCCTGCTCCTGGCCTGTGATTGTCCTCTATTTGGGATAGCTGGGCTCATTGAACTGAGTAGCAGCTGCTGACCACAGAGTAAACCTGCAGGCTGCTCTGATTACTGCATCTGTAAGCTTGACTATTTTTCACTCTATGCCATCGTGTTGTTATTTTGTCCTTCTTGTTGGCTTGCTCTGCGTTTGTGGGCAGCAGTGTGGGGGCTGCAGGCTTCTGCACCATTGCAGGACCCTAGATTTAGGTCATGTACAGATTTTTAGAAACTTGCAGAGGTTAGAGTCTCTAGTCAATCACGGATATTTTCTTACTTGATTGCAATATGACAAGCCTCCTTCTGAGAGGCTCTGAAAAGTGAGGTGCTTGCTGCTGTGGTTTCACTGTTTCCTTTTGAAAGTTACCAGTTGTAGCTTCAATGTGTATTCAGACTTAGGCTCTCATCTTGTCATTTTGGCTTGAGGAGGTCATTAAGATGGAATTGCCCTTGCTTAATGACACAAGCAAACAGCGATGACAAGAGAAGAAAAATGCTAGTGTATAAGTGACTTTAATCTCTGTTCTTGTCTTTTGAGTGACACCAGGCAAATTACTTACCGTCTATAAACCACACATTGAGTAACTATTGGTCCCATGTATGGATGTTTGAGGAGTACAAATCATGCAGACGCCATTATGATTTAGCGCACGGTTTTTATTTGCTGAGATAAAGACAAGTCAGTGATGGGAATAGAAAGAGGAAAGAGCAGCACATAGGCCATCAGCTGTTTGGTACTTAGGAGAAGACACTGTCCTGAGAATTGGCATGCCATTCATTATTGTCATTCCTGTGCTCCTGGCCTGACCCTATCCAGAGTTTATGGTACTTAAGTTAAAATAATTGCTGTTGAATGCGTTAAGATGAAATACAATCATGACTATAATGTTCTGGTTATATTACTCACTGTTTAAGAACTTAGTGGCCATGTCCGTTGTCTTGTTTACTAATTTCTCACGCCACTTGAGAGACCTGTTGGATGTTTCCCTTTAAGTGAGCAGGTGAGCTTCTTGTTTCCTGCTTCAGTTTTTGGACTGGTTGGTGAAACCTGGCTAGTAAGAATTTGTTTTTTTGTGGGTGTTGTCCTCCTGCAGTGGGGTTGCTTCACTCTGTTGTGGAGAGTAACCTTTTGTCTTAGCAACAGCCTGGGTTATTTGGTGATTGCCATGGGACCCCTTAGTTACAACTCAGTTCAATGTAACCTAGTCCCACCATTGGAAGCCTGTTTGCCTGGCAAGAAGAGATGGCTGGTTGAGACTCTGTACCCTCCATTACTAGATGTCCTCATTAGAATCACCTTCATAGGTTCCAGCAAGTTTCCATTACACTAGGTTTCCACTCCCCCCGTACCCCTCCAATAGTGTGATCTTTGCCTGGACTCTCTCCCTCTACCCTCTCTCTCCCACTACCTGATTCTTCCTCCAACTCCTGTCCCCACCTGCATCCAGTCTGCCTGTAAAATTGATTCTATTTCCCTCTGCCCAAGGAGATCCATGCATCTGCCCCTAGACCCTCCTTTTTAACCTAACCTCTCTGGGTGTATGGATTGTAGCTTGGCTATCATTTACTTAATGGCGAATGTCCACTTATAAGTGAGTTCGTACCATGTTTGTCTTTCTGGGTCTGGGTTATCTCACTCAGGATGATTTTTTTTTGCTAGCTCCATCTGCAGTTTTCATGATGTCATTTTTTTTAAACAGCTGAGCAGTACCCCACTGTTTAAATGAAACCTTTTTTCTTTATTCATTCTTCTGTTGAGGGACATCTAGGTTCCGGCTAAATAATAATAAACCTGCAGTGGACCTGGTTGAGCAAATGTCCTTGTGGTAAGATGAAATATCATTTGAGTATATACCCAAGAGTGGTATAGTGGATATTGAGGCAGATTAGTTCCCTATTTTCTGAAGTGGATCTGGTGCCTGCCTGTAGCCCTCACCCCTACATTCTTTTCACTTTGGTGCAGGAAGGAACTCTGCTGGTGATATTCTGCTGTCAGGATAGAGGCTTCTTCCTGGAGCTTCTTCCGGGAGCAGATGGGAACAGATGCAGAGACCCACAGCAAGACTGTGGAGAGAGGGTCTCCATTGTAGGTCTTCATCAGATCCCTTTCCTTAGAGTTCAGGAAATGCCCTGGAAAAGGAGGAAGAAAGATTGTAAGAGTTAGAGGGGATGGAGGACACCAGGAGAACATGGCCCTCTGAATCAACTAAACAAGGCACACATGAGCTCACAGAGAGTGAAGCAGCAAGCACAGGGAATACAGGGTCTACAGCAGGCACTCTGTGTATACATTGTACCTATTATACCAATTAGTCTTATTTGTATGAGAACCCCACTGTGAGAATGACTGGGTCCCTGACTCCTGTGCCTGCTTTTGGGATTCTTTTCCTCCTGTTGGGTTGCTGTGTACAACTTTGATCTGATAGGCTTTGCTTCATCCTATTCTATTTTGTCATGTTTGATTGTTGTTTCTTAGAAGCCTGTTTTTTTTTCTAAAGACAGAGACAGAAAGTGGATCTGGAGGGGAGAGAAAGTGGGGAGGAACTGGGAGGAGTGGAGGGATGAGGAATCCATAATCAGGATATATTGTATGAGAAAAGAATCTATTTAAAATAAAAGGAATAAAAAAATTTGGATTTTGGAGTACTGCTGACTTGAGGTTGTAGTCACAGTTTCTTTGGTTCTGTCTCATTGCTGTTGGACAAAGAGTTTCAGTTTGATCGTCTGTTAAACTGGGGTATTGTAGCACCTCCCAGACAAGTATTGTATGAGATCATATTAGATGTGTGGAGTGGCTACTGATATGTGCCCAGAAGGTGGCTCCTGTGTCATTTACATGTCGTGTCTGTGTGTGTGTGTCTGTGTGTGTGTGTGTCTGTGTGTGTGTGTATGGCACTGGAAGTACTGAGGTCATTCTTCAGTGTGTTACTCAAGCGACTTCTGTATCATCACCATCATGATCATCATCATGATAGTCGTTGTTATCATCATGAGTTTTCAAGACAAAGTTTCTTGGTGTAGCCCTGGCTCTCCTGAATCTACTTCTGTAGACCTGGTTGGTCTGGAACTCAAGATCTGCCTGCCTCGGTTCCCTGAGTACTGACCATGCTTGACTTCCACTTTTTTTTTCCTTTTTCTTTTTTTGAGACTTGGAGCTCACTGATTGAGCTGAACTAGCTTCTCAGAAAGCCTAAGAGATCTTCATGTCTCTGCCTTCCCAGTTTTGAGATTCTAGGTGCACTTCTTTTTTTTTTTTTTTTTTTTTTAATACTTTGGTTCTGGAGGATCAAACTCAAGTGTTTATGCTTTCACAGCGAGCCATCTCCCTGTCCCAACATGTTACGTGGCAGTTGTGCTAGGTAAATTATGTACATAGAGATAAAATAAGGGATTTTTTCTTTACTTTGCTTTTTTTTTGGCTCCCCCCTCTCCCATTTCTTTCTATTCAATATGGAGACACAGATAGGCCCTTCTCCCCTGGGCTTAGTGCGTTGGCCATCTGTCTATTTTCTCATGGCTTCAGGATGAAGTATGGGCTTAGGAGAAGGGCTTCCATCCCAGGTGAGCATAAGATCTGCTTGAGGTTGAAGCTCACACCCTCCTGGACTCAATTTAGGCAAGCTGAATGTCCCCCCTCTCTTGCTGTGTCTACCACTGCAAGTGTAGTCCAGAGAGAAAAGGCAAAGTGTTATCTCCTCCACCTTCCTGCCTCGGGCCAGGGAGCCATTCTGTCCCGTCTGTTAGGCAGAAGTGCAGAGATAACTCTGGCTTCTTCCTGGATAAATTTAAAGAGAGAAGAAATGTCAAATCCCAGCTATAAAAATGATGGCATATTTAAATATTTACACCCAATAAATTAATGCTTCTAGTGTATTCATAATATGCCATGAGGAGTGACTGTCATGAAAGAGGTAATTAAGGTTTTATAAAAATATTAATTATAAGTGCCTGGCATGTGTGATGTGGTAATAGGGCTCTGTTTCCCTCCAGTCCTCACGTGACAGTGACCGTGGAGCTGGGTGTATCGGGAGCCAGCGCCAGACGTTCAAGCTGAGACCATTTGTAACTGGCAGATCCGGACTCAGACTTCTGACGTCTGATAGAACTTAGCTTTAAAAAACTTTATGAAGCTGTCATAATGGTTCATGCCTGTGATTCCAGCACTCTGGAGGTGAGGCTAGAGGATTGCTGTGAGTTTGAGTTTGAGTCCAGCCTGGACTATAAAATGTAACCTTTGGCTACATTGTGAGATGTTTCTTTTTTTTTTTAAAAAAATTTGTTCCTTAATGTTGAAGAGCACAGATATAGTAATGCATAACGTTTCTTAGAAAACCTAATGTACATTATAAGATAAACTCTTTTGCTCTCTGGCATAAATACTTGCCTCTCTTTATGTGGATGTACTATTTATTTTTCCCCTGGCTTTCTGCTCCACTAGTTACTGATTTATGGACCATTGCTTACTTGCGCCGCCCTTTGAAGTTGTGAAAATTATGCAAAGGTCTTTTATCTCAAAAAATGTAGAGGGCAGTGAAGTTCTCTGGGCTTCTCTCTGAAATTGCTTTCAAGCCACTTGTAAGTGTTTCAGCTGTGAACTTTTCTGTCTTTTTGAAATGACTGAAGCAGCTTGGATGAAAAGCCCCAGAACAATGTTGATGCAAGCAGTCGCTTCCCAGTCTGAATGCTTTCTGAGCCTACAGCTTGTTTTCAGATAAATACTGGGTTTAAACATTTTTAAATTAAGATTAAAGGCTTGCTGAGTCGCCTTTTAAACAAGGCTTTTCTGTGTTGTTCTTGGGACTTGGGACTTCTCATTTCCTACTCTCACAGGCTCTTCTCCCCTAGTTAGTCTGCATTTCTCCTAGAGGTAGTGAGTTTGAGTTGGGAGCTGTAGCTCCTGCTGTCATTTACCCAGCCTTTCAGGCCTCATTGTTTTTTTTTCTTTGGAAAAACGAGATTAGTGATGTAACCTCATAAGGCAGGAGTTGCTAGTCTGTGGAAAGTATGTAAAGTGGTACTGGCACCCTCGGAAGCTCGAAACATGCTGTCTTTGTTCTTATCACCGACACTCATCAGATATGTCACTCATCAGATATGGATCGGAGGCCTGAAGGTGGAGCTCGGGAGTAGAGCGCTTGCTTAGCATGCACAGGAAGAGAAAGCATAATGAAACCCGTTTGAAGATGCTGGGATAAAACCCATTATTTTGTTAACCTAAAAAATGAAGAAAAAAGCCGGGCAGTGGTGGAGCACGCCTTTAATCCCAGCACTTGGGAGGC